>NW_028258147.1:27751136-28054166 GCF_053883595.1 Heterocephalus glaber
CCAGACTATTTTCTAGGACACTAATCCCATTCCTGAGGGTTCTGCCTCATAATCTGATTACCTCCTAAAGACTTTACCTTTTAATACGATGGTCATCTTGTAGTTTTGGGTTTCAGCACATGAACTGAAGATAGAAAGGACACAAATATTCAGACCAGAGGAGCATGATGAGTTTTAGAGTGAACCCAAACCACAAAAATAGAATTTATAACACTCAAGCTAATACAAAGAGATAAAATGTAATTAAAGAAAAAATAACAAGAAGTCAATGCAAAAAAGGAAAAGAAGCAAAAAATAAACGACAAAACAGCTCTACATACAGAAAGTGAATCCAGATATACCAGTAATCACAATCAATGTAAATGGGCAAAAGATAGTCAGGGAACCCAACCTTCAGCTTTGTGCACTATTCATAAAAGAGATACACCTACACCATAAAGACACAGAAAAGGTGAAAGCTGTCTAGCCAACACAGACATAAATAGCACAAGGGCCACACAGTGTAAATATCAAGTAAGGTTTATCAGAGAAAGCTAAATAAACAGAGAAGTAGCAAATCAACTCATGATCAAAAAATATTAGTATTCTTGTAAACAGGAATGGACCCTCATATATCCAGGAAATCCTATCCTAATGGAAAGCCTACCGAGTAAGTCACCTTGGTTACAAGGAAGTCACTGGAAACAACTGCTTGCTATCAGCCTGTGCATACACTGAGCTGAGACCTGCTAGACTAGCTCTGAGCTGACCCATCAAAGAGATGTGGAGATGAGAATGCAAGCTCACGAATCTTGTCTCCCCTAGGTAAAACACAGGATGGAAAAAGGTACAACCAATAAATTCTAAGCAAAAGAAAACTGGTGAGTACAGCTGTGGAGATCAGATGGGAAGAATGGGGTCAAATTGGCCTCCTCGGTGAGCACTGAGGAAAGAGGTCATACAAGTGTGCTAATGCGCTGCAGGGAAAAGTAAAAACACCTGAGGTTAAGTTGTTTGCCTGGAAAAGTACCGTGGAGGGTGGGAGACAGATGAATCCTACGGAACTCTAATTGCTCATGCTCGTGTCTAAGTGAATAAAGCAAAGATGCGCCAGTCATTTGGGGCTCTATGACGAAGGGAGACAGGAGTCCTCTAGCCTCCTAGATTTTAACTTGTTTCTGTGTCTCTACTTTTCATCTTCGTCACCTCTTGGTCAGGTTTGAGCTCAGCTCATAGGCTGGTTCCTACATATATCAGCAGACAAAATGAACTTTAAGGCCAAAAGCATAATTAGTGACAGTTATCACTCAAATTCACTATTTTACTTTACAATCCCCATCTTGTATGTATTGAATAACCCTTTCAAAAATATATAACAAGACATCATAATTTCAAGGTTAAATTTGCCAACGGAACTATCATAGCAAACTTTAAATATTTATAGAAATTGCCCACATGTTTGATAAACCTTAAAGTAAGTTTCATATACTTTTTTTTTTTTTGTGTGGTACCGGGGATCAAACTTGGGTCCTTGCACTTGTGCAGCAGGCGGCAAAACCACTGAGCTAAATCCCTGGCCCAGTTTCATATACTTTCAAAGAATTAGTATCAGACTACGTCCTCTATGATACAATTACATTAGGCATTAACAACAAAATAAATATAAAACCTATACATGTAGAAACAAAATCCATGAATCAAAGAAGAAATGTAACTGAAAAGTATTTAGAATATTACAATGATGAACATGTACTTATGAAAATGTATTTTAGATACATCTAAAGTAGAAGTCAAGGTAACTATACCAAACTCAGAAGGCTTTACACATGAACCGTAATATTCAATGAACAGAAAATTCCAATCTTACAAATCCTGAATAATAAATAGAAACATTTTACAATTTATTTCATGAAATAAGGATAACTCTAAAACTAGAATCTGTATGGAAGAAAGGAAAATGACAGGCCAATCTCATTCATTAATAAAATGTAAAACTCCTAAACAAAACAATAGCAAATAAAATCCAAGAAGATATACTAAAAGATAATATATCACTGGTGTGGGTGCCACACCCCTGGAATCCCAGCACTCAGGAGACTGAGGCAGGAAGATCGCTGAGGCCAGCCTGGACTACACAGTGAGTTCAAGGCCAGTCTGAGCAAGACCGTATCTCAAACAAAACAAAGCAAAATAAAACAAAAAGATAATATATCATAACCAGCTTGTGAAAGAATGCAAGCTTAGTTCAACATTGGAAAATATACTTAATCACCTCAAATAAGGCAAAAAATGTATTTAATCAAATTCCGCAGCCATTCATTAAAACTCTTATCAAATGAGGAATTCCTTAACCTAATAAACTGAACTCCAAGCTGGGAAGGACTTTCAGGAAGGCTCCTTAAAGGAAGCTGAATTCCATGAAAGTCTATCCTGTCCTCCCTACACTTCTCTGCTCCCTGGAATGGGGACTTGGTAGTTGAAATTCCCACACTTACCCTGGTCCATCTAAGGAATTTAATATGGAACTAGATATTGAGCACAAAAGAATAGAAAGACAAAAAGAAACCGAGCACCTGGTATCTTAGTGGCACTACCACATAAGTGCTATTGCACGGCTCTGGACTTGAGACTAAGCCTTTGTATACGGGATACTTTCACTTATGCATACAAGCTCCATCTTAACTGAAATTCCATTTTTATTCTTAACAGTACTGGAGGCTCTAACATGGGCAAGAAAAATAATGAAAATATGTAAGAATTGTTAAGAAACAAAGCTGTCATTATTCACATATGAACAGAAAACTCAAAATAATCTTATAGAAGAAAGTTATAAGAAATAAGACTTAAACAAGACATCATTTCTCAGACCAGCAACAGTCAGTTAAAATCTTTAATTCAAAAAAAGAAACCTTAAAATACCAACAGAAATAAGGTACTTAGAAACATATCTAACCTAAAATTCAAAACTTTCAGGTAGAAAGTTTAGAAATTGTTTGGAAAGACTGAAAGAGATCTAAAATAGCTCAAGGATAGTAAGAGTCATCACTAAGATATTGCTTTCCCCGAAATAATCCAAGGTCACAATGTAATTTTGACCAAATTCCCAACATAGTTTCTTATGGAACTTAAAAGTTAAATTTTATATGGAACAATAAAGAGATAAGAATAACCAGGACATTCCTGAAGAATAACCCCAGGTATCTAAAAAAGTTATCATAAGGCTACCTACAGTACTGAAGAAAATGGGTAGCAGGGTGAGGACAGAAAAATAGGCCAATTAAACAAAATCATGAGTTCAGGAATGGACTCGATACATATCTGTAAATTTAAGGTGACACTGAAAGTTAAAGCCAAAAGAGCGATATAATAAATAAACAATGGCAGGACAATTTAAATAACAAAAAGAAATTGGACATCCATTTGACAACATGCATAACGCTCAATTATAGATGATGGGATATTAAGTATGAAAACCAAAACTATGAAAAAATTTTAATAATTGTAATATCTTTAAGGACTCGATGTAAAAAAGGATTGACAATTTTTTAAAATTGAATTTTCTAACTATATTAAACCTAAAAGAAAAAATTTAACTATACTAAGAGTTCTTTCAAAAAAAGGGGGGGAGGGTAGAAAGATCAGCCAAAGTATGCAAAAACAATTTGTTGCATTACTGCCCACACCAACATTAAAATCTCTCACAAGTCAGTAAGAAAAATAAAAATCAGCATGGAAAAAAATATAAATGGCCAATAAATATTTGAAAACATGTTCAACCTTAGTAGCAATCAGGGAATATAAATTAAGATCACAAGAAACCATTTAATATCCATGAGTTCAGAGGGGAAAAATTTCCAGGGCTGCCAAGAATGTGTATCAACTAGAACTATGCTATACTCATATAAAAGGGTAAACTGATCCCAGCATTTGGGGAAATCATTTGCTTTTACAAGCAAAGCTGAAGACCCACACCCTATGTTCTAGTAATTCTGAAATGCAGTTGCACAAACATACCACGTAATAACAAGAATATTCACAGCAGCTCTGTATGCGACAGAAAAGAACTGCTAGTGAATAAGAGTGAAATGGCAGAGAGAAAAGAATGAATTCCCTAATCACCTACGCTTATTAATCTCAAAAACAAGCAAAAGAAACAAGTCAGAAGATGTGTATGATCCCAATTATATCAAGGTCAAAGACTGGCCAAATTAAACAGATTACCATTTAGAAATGGCTACATGTGTGATACAACTATACAGAAATCTTAGGAAACAATACAGATTGCAAAATAATGTTGTTCAAGATAGACTAGTAGGGAGGACTTAACTGGGGCATGCAACTAACTGATAATATTCCATTTCTTAAACTAAATGAGAGGCTCACATGAGCCTATTAAATATTACAAAAATTATACATATCAGATATATATACTCTTCTCTGGTCATTATCCACTTCGTGATAAATTTTAAGGGACTCAAAAATAAAAATCCAAGAGGGTTGTTTAGAAATCATCTTCTTGTTTCTCTCTGTTTTTAAAAAAAGTTTTTGCTCGGCCGGGAATTTAGCTCAGTGGTTTCGCCGCCTGCTGCACAAGCGCAAGGACCCGAGTTCGATCCCTGGTACCAAAAAAAAAAAAAAGAGAAATGCTACTTTTGGGCCGGGGATTTAGCTCAGGGCTTCCAGTGCCTGCCTTGCAAGCGCAAGGTCCGGAGTTCGATCCCCGGTACCAAAAAACAAACTAAAAAAAGTTTTTGCTTAAAAGTGCCCTTTTAATAGTAATGATATTAGCACTGGTATATTAAGGGCCACTCCTTTTTTAAAAACTTAGAGATCATGCGTAATCTACCATATATAATGCACATCTGCGTCCTTTCCAAAGCAATAACATACTTTATTGACTTGCACCCTTAACAACCACCGCTTTTCTTTACACCAACTGAAACGCACCCAGCATGTTTAATGAATCCTTTAAACTTGTTTTAGCGACAACAGAATCAAGACAAATACATTAATTTTTTTCCCAATTTCTACAGCACCGTTTGAAGATATTTTTATGTCCACTTATGGTGAAATCTCCCAGACAAGGCAGGTTCCCCCAATCTCGACAAGAGACACCTCGAAAATCAATAGCCATTAGCTTTGCACCGCACTGTGAGCCGGTGACAAATTCGACAGTCCTCCAGGATCTTCTTAGCATATGTTATATTTCAGGCCTCCACCTCGGCCCTTCTGAGCGCAGGGCTCGGCGAGCAATGATGGAAAGACTGAGGGGGCGGGGGGGATAAAAAGCGTCCCTTAATCCTATGGTCAAAAGTTAAAATCAGTTAGGACCTTACAAATTAACCCCTTCTGTGCGGATAGAGAAAGTCGCCATGAGAAGCGCGCTTGCTTGGGTCTAACAGCTGATTAAGCCTGTCGCCTCTGCCCGGGAGCCCTCTCCTCTATCTGCTACCCATATATCCCTCTATTCACAGCTAACACAAGGGAGAGCGAGAACTGACAAGTCCATAAAGTCACGAATAGAAAGAGTAGTACGTCATTTTGACAACCTCTCTTCTCATAGGTGGGGAAACTGAACAGTAAAGTGATGCAGCTGGGGAGGGGGAGATGAAATCGACCCTCTGCCTCAGAGCAAGGACCTCAACAAAGTGAAGATCTCCGACGATCCCGCTTCCCGTATTCAAGAAACTGGGTGTCAAAAGAAAAGCCCGAGACCCAGGTTTCATTGAACAAGCATCCCGCACCGCCCACACAGGACCCGGAAGGGGGTAGGCGGGTTAACTGTCACAGCCCGAACCGCAACAGGCAAGCCGCGGCTAGAGAGCTGGCTACCAACTTCCGCCTCGCTCTTCGGACTCGGTCCCAGGGGAGAAGAGGAAAAGTAAGGTTCGAGGTTTCCCGCGAGAAGAGATACCTGAGGCTCTGGCCGCAGTCCGTCGCTGCACCCGCACCGGAGCCCGTTACCCCACTTCCGGAGGTCAAGTCGCCGCTGGGCTGGCGGTTCCCGGCTGGTAGGCGCATGCCCCACCCCCTCCAAGTCCCGCCTCCATTGCCCTTTTAGCCAATGACTCGAGCCATTTTAGGAAAACTTTGCGTCACTAACAGCTGATCCCCACTTCCGTACGTAACTCCACGTTACTCAAGCGCCGTCCTCAACCGCCAGACTGCGATGCATATTTCCGCTTATTTGATTGGCGGAACTGGTGCGCTAGTTTTCGCTGATTGGTCCGAGGAAAATCTGCCCCATAGACGACTGCAGGGTGCTCTTTTTGGTCGACAGCTCGTTTCCCGCCAGCCGGAGCCGTAAACATGGTGGACGTAATGGAGTTGCCCAAATCGCGCATCAACGCCAGCATGATATCTCAGTTCATTGACCGGCCAGTCTGCTTCGTAGGGAGGCTGGAAAAGGTGCGCGGGCTTGCGGTCTTGCGCTCCCCGGTGTGTAGCTAGTGGGAGGGACCCACCGATTGCCAGTGTAGCCTACTCAGTGGTTAACGGAGAGTGAGTGACTGAACGCCTCAGATCATTATTGCCCTCTCCCGATCACTTTATTTTCCACACTCTTTAGGCTTTGTACATCTATTCTGGCGCCTTTTGTGGCGCAGAAACGAAATCTTCGAACGTGCTAGGTTCTAAATTCCAGCGGCCCTCGTCCCTGTTGTTTTTATAAGTTACAGATCTGACTCCCAAGTCTGGATTTTGGTTAGCCATGCTCGACTGACATCTATGCTAAAGCGCTTCTTTTGCTCGTTTCTACTCTTGTCTCTCTCCCCAAATTTCATTTTCTCGTTGAAGTCAAATTTCCATACAACGTCCCATCTTTATCTCTTCCAGATCCCATAGCAGCCCATTATTTAAAGTGTAGGCCCCTTAGCCTACTGTGAGGAATACACTCAAAGTCTCAGAATCAGTAACTTGAGAGGGTGGAGGGAAAGAAAATTTACAAGGGCTTATTTAGTGGCTCATTTCATCCACACATCCTGTAAGTGAAAAGAGTGTTAATTCTGACTTCACAAGTAGGGAAAATTAGCTGGAGTGCTGGATGTTTAACAAAAATGCTCAGGGGCACAGCAAGTGGCAAAGCTAGCTTTCAAACCTGATCGGACTGCTGTCTTTGCAGCAGCTTCCCAAGAGTGGAACCCAGATGTTTGGCAACAGGTTCTCCTTTTACTCATCCGTGGTATACGTGTTATAACAAAATCTTGAGTGCCTGCAGATTCCATTTTTAGATAGTTCATACTTCCTTTAATTTGTTTTTAACATAGGGTTGCCAGATTTGCAAGTAAAAACATAGGACCCACTTATATTAAAAATGTATTCATTGTTTATCTGAAATTCAAAATTAACTGGGTGTCTCATGACTAGATCAGGTAACATAAGATTGTTATTTGAATCACATAAACTGTTTGAAAAATCAACTGCTTGTTGCTCAAGTGAGTTAGGGTCAATCTGGTCATCTTTGATCAAATTCCTTTTATTTTAATGAAAATGTTAAAGGTTTTATGTGGGGATTTTTAATTGTATGTTTCTTTCTTAGATTCATCCCACAGGAAAAATGTTTATCCTTTCAGATGGAGAAGGAAAAAATGGAACCATTGAATTAATGGAGCCAGTATGTTTAAGTATTAACTATATATTAAATTTAATTCATCTTACTTTAACTTGTTATTTCTGATTTTTGAAGTGGATGTATAAAGAACAAGTTTGTAAAATGTCTCTAGCTCTACAGTGATTTTTTTGCACTCCATGATTTTGGGTGGGGGGTGGTTTTTCTGTGAGGTTTTTTATTTATGTATTTTGGTTTTTTGAGGATCTCGCTATGCAGTTCAGGCTGGCCTTGAACTCATTATGTACCCTAAGCTGGCCTCAGACTCACTATATTCCTTCTCCCTCAGCTTCTAAGTGTCAAGATTACAGGTGTTTGCATTCTCATGATTTTTTTTTTTGCTACCAGGGATCGAACTCAGGACCTTGTGCTTGCAAATCAGGTGGGGTGCCACTGAGCTAAATCCCCGGCCCCCATGATTTTTTAATACATCCCTGAAGTGTTGGTTGAATAACAATTCTGATCTCTTATGAAAGACCATAAAATCACAAATCAAAAACCTTTTTAAATCTTTTTTTTTTTCTCTTTTTGTGGCAGACTGTCCCTGTTGCTATATGTTGCACTGCTGCTTCAGCCTCCCCCATAGCTGGAACTATAGTTATGCACTTTTACCAGGCTTTAGTTTCTATTTTTATTTACAGATATTTTCAGTTATCATCTATTTCTGCATTTTATGTTTAATATGCTTAAAAACATTTTCTTGGTCTTTCATGAAAACAGATCCAGACACACTTTGGTTAATGTATATGGAACACATTTTGTGAAATATAAATTAGAAAGGATGCTTTGCAGTGGGTCCTTTAAAGCAAATTATTGCTTGTAGAAATTCTAGACATTCTCAATATCTTTAAGAGAATTTGTCATCATTTTAAATATTTAACTGTATCTTTGGACCTGAAGCCACTGCCAAAGAAAACATGAGTTGTAATGTGCTGGTAGTTATGTACTGATTTTTTAACTTTTACGGTTCAGTTTTTACATTGGTAAATTTTAAAGTTACTTTGTTACAATAAATAATTAGCGAACTGTGTAACGGCTTGAAAGATGAGTAAACTGTAATATTTTCCAAATTAATTATCAACTGAAAATGTGATTTAAACAAATTGACTTTTTGTTCAATGTCTTTTAGCTTGATGAAGAAATATCTGGAATCGTGGAAGTAGTTGGAAGAGTAACACCCAAGGCTACCATCATGTGTGCATCTTACATCCAGTTTAGAGAAGACAACAGTCCTTTTGGTAAATAAAGCATTCTTGTATTTGCAGGCAATTAAGAGGAAAATTTTTTGTATTCTTTATTGACGTGTTGGTCTTGAGTCTCATTCCTGCCATCCAGTCCCACAAGAAAATAGGAGGATGTTTTGGCCTGCTTATAAGTAGTCCTTTTAGTGAAGGCTAATATTTGTGGGGGCAAACAGATGGGGAGAGGGAAGATTATAGTGAATAAATATGATGATCCATATCTCAAAAATTTTAGAAATTGGATTGTGAAGATAGGTTGACCTTTAAGAGAAAGAGAGATAGATAATTGATGTTACAGCTTTTCACTGTAGATTAAATGTTTGCTTAAATGTTTCTTTCAGATCTTGGACTTTACAATGAAGCAGTGAAAATTATCCATGAATTCCCTCTGTTTTTTCCTTTTGGAGTTGTACAACATGAATCTTGATAAATTTTTTTATGATTATAAGAAGCTACATTGATGAATATTAAAAGAATCCCTTCAAATTTGAGGGAGAATTCTTTGGTTTCTAATATTTAATTTGTTGTTTTTAAATTTTCATTATCAAATGTTAGGTATTTCAATCTGCAGTTTTTGATGGCACTAGTATATTATTAACTGTTCTCACCTAAGTCCTTTTATTAAAAATTACTACTATATGGTATGGTCAGATAAGATGCAACAACAAAGCATCTGGTCTTGTATTTATGTTTCTATTTTACTAATAAAAATTTGAATGGTGTGTACTATTCACTTCATTTTTATTCTTTTAAGCATGTACTCAGACACAAACTTGGAATTTCATACCTGTAAGGTCATGTCTTAGGCCTACCAAATGAAACTCTGGGTCAACTGTGTTAAAGATTTACTTACCGTTTCATAAATTCTACCATGTTAATTATTTTTCAATATTCAGAAAGTGATTTTTTTGTTGCACTTTTTTACATTTTGTTAGTATGTTGGCAATACATATTAAATTCATTCATAGTGAGGAATTGGTACATATACATATCTCATCTTCATCCTTTTTACTTCTCCCCTCCCTCCCATCCCCCCATCAACATCATAAAGTGATTTCAACAATTGAAAAGAGCAAGCAGAATCCTACATCGTATGTAATTTGTGAAGTATCTTTTTCCAGATTTTAAAACAGCATATACTAATGGCAAACAAGTGACACATGATCATTGAAAAAGTTGATGGAATCATTTGATTTTTTTCCCCCTTTCAACTGTCGTTAATTATCCTTAGTATGTAATTCCTAACAAGTGACATTGGGGATGGGCAGGGAGGGATGTGGCAGGTGTAGGGTAGGACAGTGCAGAATAACTGATGGTCCCTAGCGGGTTGGATTTTATGTCTTAGCCAATTCTGCAGTGAGGAAGTTGAATAACTCCAAATCCATATAGGCTGTTAATTATACCAAAAAGTATTTATTTTAAATTAATACAATCTTAAATTTCAACTTTTATCATCCTCAAATACTCTGCAGATAACTTAAAGGACATTAAAGTATTTTATTATTTGAAATTAAGACATAGTTAACAATTCACATACACAATTTGCCTGTTTCAAACATGCAATTAAGTGGTTTTCAGCGTAGAGTTGTTCAGCCTTCACAATAATCAATTTCAAAACATTTTTGTCAACCCAAAAGACAACCCCATATACATATATTTACTTTTCATAGCCCAATCTTTCCATCACCACTCACTCCCCCTACCTTACACTGAACTACCGTGGTCCTCTATCCACAGTCTTGCTTTCTTTGGTTTCAGTTACCTGCAGGCAACTGCAGTCTGAAAGTATTAAAAAGAAAATCCCAGGAGTAAATAATTTGTAGGTTTAAAATTGCACCTTCTGAATAATGTGATGGACTCTCACATCATCCTGCTCCATCCTACCCAGGACACAAATCATCCCTTCGTCCGGTATACACAGATACCTGCTGGCTACCTGCCCATTAGTCACTTGGTGGCTGAGTTATATTCACTGTTGGGATATCACTGTGCATGTATCCACAGCTTCAAGCATTTTTTGGAGTCTTGAACTATATTCTCCCTTGGATAAGGGGCAACCACTGTACTTTCTCTAAAATTATCTCCATTCTGGACATTTAAAATGGAATGCTGTGATTTTTTTGTGAATGGCTTCTTTCTTTTGGTATGTTAAGGTTCGTCAGTATTATAACTTCTATTAGTGCTTCCTCCATTTTTAAGACTAGTATTCCATTGTATATGTATACCATATTTTGTTTTCCTATTCATTGGTTGATGAACATTAGGGTAGTTTCTGCTATTTGTTCATAATAATACAATTATGAACATTTGTGTATACATTTTTAGTATGTGCATATGTTTTCATTTCTGTTGAGAATATGCCTGGAGGGGAATTTCTGCATCATACGGTAAATATTTTTAACTTCATATTAGTAATTGGTTTTTCTCTTAAAAATGCTTTAAAAGTTAGAAAATAAAAGCCCTATGTTTGAACACTGCTATGGTTTTCCAGAGCTCTCTCTACATGGACAAACTATCTGTAGGACCTCAACATACTTCTCCGAAACATACATTTCTCCTTAATATGCCTTGGCAGTTGGTATATAGAACTATCCATCCTTTAATGGTTACAAAATAATCTATCGTGCCAAATGTTCCCTAATTTATTTAACCAGTCCTCTTCGTCTTCCCCATTAAGATGTCCTTGTAGATGAGGAACATAATGAAGCCTAGCATAGTGCCTGAATAATGCATCCAGTCTAGTTTGAGAAAGCAAAAAGACAGAAGAGGTAATGAAGGCCTGAACTATACTATGACACAGTTAATAAAGATAAGAGGCAAGGAATTCAAGGTATTTTATATTTGTGTATTTTATAGATGATAGATAGATAGATAGAGATTGATTGATTTTGTAGAACTCAATCATGATATCAGGAGCAAACAGAATAAGAACCAAGAGGTCAATGGGTTAAGAGACAATAAATTTGCATCAATATAAATTAGAGTAGTTGAGAGGTCCTTTAGTGGAGATATTTAAAAAACAAGTTTTCAAGTTTGGAAAATTTAGTGACTTAGTGAGACCCTGTCTCAAAAAATTAGAAGGGACTGGGGCTGTAGCTCAGTGCAAAGGCCCTGGGATCAATTCCCAGTACCTAAATAAAATAAAATTAAAATATAGGACCAGGCCTAGGAATATAGCTCAGTGGTAAAGTGCTTGCTTAGCATGCATGAAGCCCTGGGTTTGATGCCCCATAAAATTTAGGGTCAGACATTAAACAGTCTGCCTCAAGCATTTAAAGTAGAAAGAGTTTTAAGAGGCCTACCACCCTTATCTGCAATTTCAAAATCTAAAATGATTTGAAAAACCAAAAGTTTGTTTGGTTAGTTTAAGGCAATACTCATTTTGGCAGCAAATCTTAAGAATGCAGTGGAATTATTTATAGTCTTGATCTCATTTCAGATAAATATTCATATACCTAACTACACAAGTAATATTTTGTTTATAAGGTTCTGTCTCTCTCTTCATGCAGGGTGTTAAGTAACCCATAGTAGATACATTTTATGACTTTGTTAAAATCCAAAACTTCTAAAGTCTGGAGCACATCTGGTTTCAAGAGTTTCAAAAAAAGGATTGTGTTTCTAAATCAAAGGCATATTACAGAGTGAGAAAACCTTAGACCTACTGACGAAATCATAGTGGGCTGCACCATTTACACAGCAGAAGTAGGAGAAAATGAATGGAAAGAGGAAGAGTAACTTTTGACTCAGGAAAAGAATCACAACAGTGATTCCAGTGACACCTAGGAAGTACCCCGTAAATATTTGTTGATTGATAGAATATCCTGAAAGTCAATGAAGGAGTTTCAAAGACTATAGACTTTGTTTTTTGAAAGCTCAAAGAACAAATTAAGGATAAAATAGACATTCATTTATAAAATTTAGTGCATTTGTTTCTAAAAAAGATTTTGGGTGCAAAAAAAATGACAATCATTTTTAAAAGTGGATGAAAACTACAGAAACACCAAACCTAATATGAAAAATATATTTAAGCATTAAATATGGAAAATAAATATTAGCTCCATGTCTTCCTAAGAAGATAGAAAGAGAAATAGGCTATAGAATTTTAATAGTATTCAATTCACCAGGACAAACTTTTTCCTAATATTAAATTGTAGAAGAAATATCACACAAAATCTAGTGTAGGGGATAATGAACTACAAAATAGTTATCTTAAGTAGTAGTTTTATAGATGTTCTTTTTTATCTTCATCTGACAACCATAAAATTATGAAAGCATCTCTTCATACAACGAGTTCAATGCTCTGAGTTGAGTAATAAACTAGTATTATTACTAAATTTATAGAATTTTGAGATGGTCTTTTTAAGATATTTAATTTAATTTGCATTAATTCATTCAACAAATATTTTGTGTCGAGTCCTAAGCTAATTGCTAGAAATAGATACTGAGTCTGAAATCTGCCTTCTGAAACCTCAGTCTACAGCAGTCTAGCATAATATCTAAAGATGGTTCAACTCTTACTATCATTTTAATATTTAACTGGTCTAAGGTTTCAAAGAAATCCACCATAATTAAGAATGATCAGACTCTGTAGGTTTTGTTTTGTGAAACTCCACTTTGGGTTCTTCCCTTACTTAATTCACATGAAATTTGATTCAGATCTGTTGATGTAAGAAAATTAAGAACCCTGGTACCACAGGTTATCTTTCCTAAGAAGATGATGCTAAATCTATAGTACTAGCAAAGCATATGTTTTAAGTTACTTTCTAATAGTGATGTAGGATTGAGGTAAGCCAGTTAAGTTGTTTATGACCCCATTTGACCTACAGCATGGGGTTATGAGATGACTAATTAAGACCAGAATTGAACACTATGAACAATTTATAATGTAATACATATATCTTGATTGCAAAAAATAAAATTGTAATTAGAATGCTATTGTTTTTTCTTGATATATTACATAATTGCAGTGGCAGAGCACTGTGTTCTGTAGTATTTCCTCTTTCCTCGTAAAGATTTAGACAGAAATATAGCAGGTTTTGCATATTTTAAAAAATGCTGGCCTTAAAATGGTTGTTCCTTTAGGTGAGCAGATAAAGAACAGAAAATTTCAAGACAGATATCAAGAAACAGTGAGTGCCCTAAATTAAAAGAAAGGAAAATATATGAGCAGAGTAATAGTTTGGGGCAATGCCACAGGTGACATTATGACTTAGTAAATCCCCTTTCCAAGCAACTATTCATTTTTCACAAGATTTTGAAATACTGCCCAGAAAAATAAGTAAAATACCTTGGCTGAAAGAATCTTACACCATAAAATATTAAGGTAATAAAGTTTAGTTACTGACGACTTTAAATGAATGGTTTCTCATTGAAAGACCACAGTATCTTGTCACCTGAATCTTGATAAATAGTAGGGAGATATTTTTCTAATGAATAATTACTAATTAAAAGATAATTTAATATTATTTTTCCTTTAAACACTCATGTAAGAAGTATTATTTAGATCCTAATTTTTTATTAGTTCAACTTCAGATAACACACTATGGTCAGTTAAAGCCAAATTATGTCAAATAAATTTAGCACAATTCTCTAGAAAATCAGAAACAGTACCACATTTCACTGCAACATTTTAATAGTTTTCTTTATCTTTTGAGAAGGTTTAAGTTTTATGAAAACAGTTGCCCTGATGGGAGAATATACTTTTCTATATAAGAGATTTATCTATCCTTCAAAGTGATCAGAGTCCCTTTCAAAAGTTCATTATTTCTTCCATATGTCTCAGAAACGTTATGTCTTAGTTGGTCATGTGTTTGACCTTTTATGAGAGGCCAACAGTGGACCAGAGTTTGTCTCATTTCGAAATCTCCTCAGAAATGACTAAATGTTTTCCAGATGAACATACTGTGGACCAAGGGAGGAACTAGGAATTAGAAATCATTGCTTCCAAACCAGGAGAATTTGTAGAGTTCTTTTACTGTTGGAACCCAGTGACCTAAAGGCATCAACCCTGAGGGCAATTTCATTCACTCTCAACAGAACATTAAGTCATGAAAACAACTCAGGATGAGATATGGTATTTATTTATTTATACTTCTCTTATTGCCAAAAAAAAATTTAAGACAGCTGCAAAAGTTTCTATCACTTTCCCATTTTATCACCATAAAGTTATACAGTGACTCCTAAATGTAAACTTCAGTTACCAGCGGAGGTAGAACAAGGTAGCAATTCATTACTGTCATTTGTCACAAGACCGCTCATCTGCTAAACTGGCACTGAAATACTGTTTATCCCCTGTAAAGGCAAATAAAAATAATATTTCAAGGTGAATAAATATGCTTCAGGTTGCTTTCCTTCCCTTATCTTCTATTATATAGCCTAAACTTGAGGTATAAATGTAAGAATACATTTAAAGCTGTTCAGGGAAAATATATGATGAGTACATATGAACTCTAAAACTATACCTCAGATAATGTATTGAAACAAAAATAACATTCCTTGTGTAGTCTGTGATTCAAGAATGAATGTTATGTTAGTTTTTGGTACTCTTTTAAAGGAAAAATAAGCCATATAAAAGGTGCCAAGACACATTTGTTAATTTCATCTAAAATAATTGGTAAAAGATATCAGTTATGCACACATCCATGACTTCGTAGTCAAAGGGATGGAAAGAATTATAAGACCATATGCTTCCAGGTATGGCTGTCTAAACAATCTGGAACACATGATATTTGTCTTTGATAATTTTTCAAAATAGGAACTGGAGATAAGTTCTCTGATAAATTATCTCATTGGAAATGAGGTTAAGAAATTGCAGGGACTTGGAGAAATAAAATAATGGATAAAGCAGCCCTTTGCAAGAAAAGAACATTCAAGGGATTTTTCTAAAGTACATGTAAGAAATGGATGATTTGGATTGATGCAGCTGAACTTGAATGAAAAACTGTGAGTAAAATCATAAAGTCAATGACATTTAGAAATAGTACTGCTGCCTCTGTGTTCTCAACAGGTTTTAAATTCAGCTACATGTGTCTGTGATCACAAGATATGGTTACAAATAGCAATAATTGTTGCAAAGTAAATTGCATGCTAGCACAGGAAAGCATTTCCCCTCCAACTGGGGAGGGAGCACATTACCTCAATCACGTAGGCTGTAAGTTATATAATGAAGATTGGGGACTTTAAATGAAAAAGGAATGTGCTAAAATGAAAAAATAATTTCAAAACAAAGATAGATTCCTTCGTTTAGGGAAACATATAGTAAAGTGTGTATAAAAAAACTTTAGGCATAAATATTTAAGTGTTTATGGGCTCTAGAAACTGTTTCTAAAAGATTTTTTCACTTCATAACTTTCCATAAAGATAGTCATGCAAATAAGGGTTTCATTCACATAGGGATTGAAAACATTAGGATTACACCACATAGCAATATTGTATAACAAATGTAAATTCAAACGAAGTTAGGTACAACAAATATTGTATATATAATTGTAACATAATAATTACACTCAGTACATAATAACTTGGAATGATTAATATTTAGGTAGATGCAATATTCCGATAAAAGTATTAATGTTAGTTTTAACTCACACATTTTATTAAGAAGTGGCTAGAGCTAACACATTTCAATTACTCCATATTATATTTCATATAAGTAACCTCCTAGAAGTTGCCACACATAAGTGATTACTGCAATAGAGATTCCAAGAAATAGGCCAAGGAATCATTTTATTTCAGCTATGACAGCTAACTCTTTTAAAAACAATCATTTTAACCCTCTGGTAAATATTAAAATCTCATGGCTAAAGCTTCCCAGCCTAGTATTCTGAAACATTTTCTCCCTGAATCCTGAATTCCTCCAAAAATCATGGATAAGAAGGTTGAGTGTACTTTCATAGTTTATTAGAACTTCTTAATTGTCTTCCTCTTCAGTATTCTACAGACTTCATGAGGGTAGGGTAGGGAAACTGTAAGAGGTAAGTCGGGATGAAAAGAAAACTCACTTTTTTTTCTTTTATACTTCTTGATTTTGGAACCACATTGTGATGATTAATTTTATGTATCAAGTTGACTGAGCTAACAAACCCCGGGTACATGATAAAAATTATTTCTGGGTATGGCTCTGAGGGTGTTTCTGGATAGAATTATAATCTCAATCAGTAGATTGCATAAAGATTCCACCTTCCCCTACATGGTTGGGCTTCGCCCAATCTGTGCGGTGCCAACATAGAACAAAGGGGAGTCTAAGGTTGAACTAAGACTTCAGTCTTCATCTGCCTTCAGACACCAGGGCTCCTTATACTCTAGCCTTTGGAGTCCAGGATTCACACCAGTGCCCTTCTCTCTGGTGCTCAGAAGAGTTACACCATTTGGCATCACCAGTTCTCATGCTTTCAGACTTGGGCTGAATTATTTAACTGGATTTCTCTTTCTCCTGCTTACAGACAGGATATTGAGGAACTTTTTTTTTTTGCCTCCTGTAATCAGATAGTTTATTCCCATAGTAAATCCTCTCATATAGCTATATGTTTCCTATTGGTTCTATTTCTCTGGAGAATCCTGTTTAATACACATGTGAATAAATTTCCCATTCAAAAATTAGCCAGGTGTGGTGGCGCACGCCTATAATCTCTGCACTGGGGAGGCTGAGCCAGGAACATTGCTGCAAGTTCAAAACTAGCCTGGGCTACATAGTGAGTTCAAAACCAACATGCCTGTCATGACAGCTCTCTGGGAGGCTGAGGCAGGAAGATCACAAGTCTGAGCCCAGCTTGGGAAGCTCGACTTAGTGAGACTCTGAAGGGGGCAGGGCAGGGTTTGGGAAGGTACCTCAAAGCTAAAGCCCTGGATTCAGTCTCTAGCACAGAAAAAAACAAGCAAACAAACAAACCTAAAAAGTCTTCATGATATGATAGAGATTTGCTCCTGAATAGTTACCCTTCAAGCTAAACAGGATTCATTTTAACTAAATCTGCTAAGTCAAGTCACTTTGGCCTTTCAGAATATGAAAGTATTTTCAAAACAGGAAACTAGACATTGTTATTCAGTCTATCTACCGTGGAAACTGCCAAGAAACAAGTTAAATATTTAGGACCACACAAAATGGCAAGACGTGATGAAGTACAATATGCTAAGCAATGTTATTACAAAAATATCTCTGAACCAAGACCTTAACAGACCTTTGGCAGAACCATTAACCCTGGAATCAATATCTTGGGAACACAAGTGACTTATATAGAGTATCTGGTTGAACACTGAGAGAGAAATGATTACCTTTAAAAAGAAAACAAACAACATCAAAACAGATACCCAAAACTGGCAAACTAAAAAAAAATGGCAAAAAAAAAAATTACCAAAAAACTAGTTAATCGTGTACTAGCTTTGAACTAAATAAATCACACAAAATACATTATAGCTCCTAAATTATTTACCAAAAATTACTATCACTTTTAAAGGCTTCCTGTGAATTGTTTATCCTATATAATACTTAATGTGTCACTCTCACCCATTCTTGGATACGGATATCAAAGCTGGGAGCCAATTCCTAATTTGGGTAAGGTTATATAGCTACAACATGATAGTCAACATCTTAACTGTGTTGACTTTAAAATTGTGACTTTACTGTGACATACTGCATCCCTTGACAAAGGCTTGGTTTAGATAGCTGTTTTAATGTGATAAATGCTGAAATCTTTCCAACCGTTGCAAGATAAAAGTAAGAAAGGACTTTTATTTTTCTTTTTAGGTTGTGGGACAACCAGTGCTGATCAACATAAAGGAAAACTGAGAACGTTTTTAAAGAACATTAATGGTAACTAAAAACAATGAAGATATGGATTAAAGATAATTTTCAAATTTTTTGGAAAAAGTTAGAGAAAGAATTACATCTAATTTGGGGTTTTGTCAAATTGCTCCCCTCCAAGCAAATACCATTAAGATTGAATGTGGGAATGAAGAGAGTACATTATAAATAAATACAATGAGTGGACAGTTATATAAAATCTATGCTTAACTCACAAGTTAAATAAGCAATTTTAAGATTCTTATCTACAGTTGGCCATAATTTAAAGTTTTATAGTTGCAAGTGTTGAAGATGTTGGGGAAACAGGTCCGTTCCTATAATTCGTTATTTATAGGGAAATAGTTGGTTAAACCTTTGGAGGGCTATTTGGTAATATCTATCAAAATGTAAAATACACTAATTTGAGGGGAAAAAAACCTCTAAATTTCTCTCCCTGGGAGATATATTCATATAAACACTATTCAGTCAGGTTTTAAAAATATTTATATAAGGTTAAGGAAAACTCTGGAAGGTATTTATTTTAGATAGGAAAAAAAGCAGTTGGAGGAGAATTTATACAGAATGATCTTATCCATGCAGAGAGAAAGGCAAAGAATGACACACAGAAACACATACACATGGCTTATGTGCAGGTTTCCATCTGTGTGTACAAGTCCTAAAGCCATTTCCTTTGTGTGCCCATTAATTTTAGTTGCCAACTTGACTGGCTTAAGAGATTCCCGGAGAGGTGACTGGGTCACATCAACCCTGAGCTCATTCACTGATGTTCGTACCTGAATGTGCTGCTAGGGAGTGGGGTGCAGGTGGAGGAGCTGGGTCCTTGGGGCTCAGCCTCAGGACAGGGTATCTCTCATGGAGCTCTGCCCCATGCTCTGCTTTCTGGGCTCCACTACACCCTTCTACCATGATATCTGCCTCACCTTACCTGCAGCCATGGAACTACCCAACCATAGGGTGGAATCTCTAAAACCAGGAGCCAAATCAACATTTCCTTCTTCAAGTTGCAGGTGGCGAGCATTTTGACACAGCAATGAGAAAGTGACCAATAACACCTTGGAAAGTGAGATCTGGAGTTTCAGGAGGAGGAGCATCGAGCATTCAGATGAGGGAACAGAGGAATAAGCTATTTTTGAAAAGTAGTTTAATATATTTATTTGTAAAAGGATATACAGTTAAAACCAACATAAAGATGCACAAATAGACAATCATTTAAATTGATTCATTTATTACAAAGCAGTATTACAAAGCCATTCCAATAATGTTGCAGACATGCAGTCACAGAAAGGGAAGAAGGTCTGTAATATACTGTCAAGTTTCACAAAGTTATCTATGAAATCACAGGTAGATTATGAACAATTTTTGTGAAACACATATTTATGTACTGTGAGAAATGTTTATTTTATGTTACAAATTTTATACAGAGAAAGTACATATTTGATTTATAAAGAACTAATATATTTTTTTCAAAATTATTGCCTATAGAAAGCATAATTCCTAAACTGGGAGCAGTAGCACTTATGTGTAACCCCAGCACAGTGGGAGACTGAGGCAGGAAGATCACAAGATGAAGCCTTGCCCGGGCAACTTAGACCCTGTCTCACAGAGGGGTGCATTGGGAATGTGGTCCACTAGTAGGGCACCCCTGAGTTCGATCCCTTGCACAAAAAAGAGTAATTCCTTCAGACTGATATTTTCCCGGTTGAATAAGTAGGCTTGGAACAGGCTACCAGTATAACGTATAAGTAAATTACAGTGACTCAGCTAATAGGTAGACAACTAACTCTACTCCCAACTGGATGTCATTTGGTAATATTTCTGAATGTTCTAAATTTTATCCATTCATCTTAAATGGCTAAGATATTTACTTTCACTTTATATTTTGTAATTTTTAATTTTAGTTCTGGGATGAGCTTGAATTATTTTTGCAATTAATTACTTTTTATAATAAAATTATTATTATATTATATAAGAATTATTATTATTAGGAAACAGGGTCTCATTATATTGCTCAGACTGGCCTCAAACTAGTCATCCTCTCACCTCCTGAGTAACTGGAACTACAAGCATGCAAAACCAGGCCCAGCTTGATAATTTTTTTTTATTGTGGCAAAATATATAAAACATAAAATTTACCATCTTAACCATTTTTAAGTATGGAGTTCAGTAATATTGTATATAATCATAATGTGCAGCCATCACCCCATACATCTCCAAAATTCTTTCTTGGAATACTGAAACTCTGTATAACTAAAAACTTCCCTCCCTCCAGCCCACAGTAACTACCCTTTTCCTTTATGTTTCTATGATTTTTGACTACTCTAACTACCTCATACAACTCAAATCAGATTTGTCTTTTTGTGACTGGCTTATTTCATTTATTTCTTCCAGGTTTATCAAATTGTGGCATATGTCCAAATTTTCTTCTCTTTAAAGGCTGAATAATATTCTACTGTATGTGCATCTTTGTTTTGCTTATCCATTTCACCGTCATGAATGATTAAGATGTTTCTACATCTTAGCTACTGTGAATAGTGTTACTGAGATAGAAAGCAGGGAGTGGCAAAGTTGGCTGGGGAATAAGTGGGACCAGTCAATTATAAGACGCCAGGACAGCACCAAAAAATTCCTAGGACGCCATATGTAGAACTTCTCACAGATTCCTATGAGATGTGGACAACATAAAAGAGATGGGAAACCACAAAGAACTCACTATCATGACTCTTCACGGTAGCCCACTCTGTGTCTTCTAGACCAAGAAATACTTTTATTTTTGCTCTTTTTCTCCTTTCCTCTTTTGTTCAGCCCAAGTTTGCTCTACCGAGCCAGTTTTTCCCTTACTCCTTACTTTTCAAATTAACTTCAGGGACTATTTTTTGGATTGTTTCATCTAATTCTTTGCTCAAGGCAAGAAGGACCTGGAATACGTTTAATTGGTGAGCCATTTCTAAAGGAAAGACCCAATAACATTTGTGATGAGCCAGTCAGGAGAGTCAAGCTCAGGTACTGAGGAGGCCATGGTAAGGCCCATGTAGGTCCACTTTTGGTTTGTCTCTATAATGCTGAAAGGTTTCTTTTCTCCTTCTCTCTCACCCCTCATTCTCTCCCCTAGTCTGGGAATGGAGGGGACTATTCTCAAGGTGTGCAGAAAACTCTTTGCTGCTTTTCTATCTGTGGGAAATGGGGCAAGGGAATGTAGACTTTTGATTTTCTTTCTAGCCACTTCTGTTTACTCTGTGGGAATGCCTTGTTATCTATGCATTTGTTTGTTGTGCATTTTGCTATCCTTTTAAAAATTTAGCCTGGTCTCCACTTACTCTAGTTTGTAAATGGCTTTTTCTTGGTTTGTGTTTTGGTCCAGAGTGCTGCCATGTTAACCTAGTCATGTGGTCAGCTGCCATCTTGTCTTATTGTGTGTTTACATGTAACTTTTACATGGGTGTATGTCATTACCTACTGCCATTTTTTTCTCTATCTCTACTGAAGGTCGACAGATCCTCTGATCTGCCTAGAGAGGGAGGTGGTGAGGGCTAAAGAAAGAAAGACAGTAGAGACATAATTTCAAAGTACATAGTGACTGAGAAGTCAATGCCAGTGTGGGCAAAGACAAAGACTCTCCGAGCTAGCCACTATTTATTGCATACATACAATAATTGGAGGGAGTATTGGGTGACTCAGGGGGTGGCAGTAATCTTATGCTGATGAGGATGGTGAGATGGGCAAAGCATTCTCACAATAGTAGGTGGGATGAGATAGCAGGCTAATAAGGAACTTGTCCTTCCCCCAGGTGAAACCTCTCTCTCTCTCTCTCTCTCTCTCTCTCTCTCTCTCCTTATTACTACTTGCTTCTCAAAGAACCAGGATGTCTTCAACTGATGTAATCTTGCCCTTGAGTGTCACAGTATCATGAGGCCATTGGAGGCCTCAACTTGTGACCAGAGTTATACAGAGTTATGTTTCTGCATACCATAGCTGGCTCACAGGCAAGGAGGAATTAGGCCTTAGACAGCCCTAATCATAATTTAATCATGAAATGATTTTTTCCAAAAAATTATATAGCATGGCTTACACATCTCTTTTTTCTTTTTTAAATAACTGGTCTTATGAGCTAAGCCTCTGATTTTAAACAACATATGAGCTTATGGAAAACAAAAGAGAGGAACCTTTTTCTTTCTTCTTACATGAAAGAAAACTATGCACCATCCCTTTAGGAACTCATGTCCAAAAGCTTTTCGGGGGTCAGAGCTACACCCTGAACATGAGGTCAAGGTGGGGTGTGACCATCTTACTGTGGTTTCAGGTGAAAAAAGAGGGGCCCTTGACGTCAGCTTATGGGAGAGCCTAAGCTTCCCTGGAACACAAAACCTTCTAACACCCCCTCCCTCCCCCCGCCCCGCCCCGCCGCGTGGCCCAGATAACTAGGTAGGGTGCCAGACAAGCCAAATGGCTGAAGCTGCCCAAGCACAGGTAATGGGCTATAAGGCCAGGCCAAAGGCTTAGCCTACTTAAAGGCCAAAGGCACCAAGGTGCTATGTGCCTTGCTAGGCCTGTACCAAGCTGAGAGCAACAGGAGAAACAGTGGCTCTGTGAGAGTAGATGCTCAGACTACTAGCACCACACCCCTAGGTGACAGCACAGAGCACAAGTTGGTCCTGGCGTTACAGAAGGCATGAGAGCTGGCAGCATGTCTCAGCCACTACCTGGGGATACAGTTTACCCACACTGCTCACTCCTGATCCAATAGACAGCCTGAGGCTAGCAACATCTGGCTTTAGTGCTTCCCTATTTGAATGCAGATAAGTTAAAGACCTGTGACTGACTCCTGAGCAGAACAGCCTTTAACAACATTTAAAACTTTAATAAAGTTACTGTGAATGTATAAAAACAGAGCCATCCCCTTTCTTAGTCATTTTTCCATCTAAATAAATACAAGAGATGTTTTTCCCATATGGTTTCACTCTGGTTAAGTAGAGTCATCAAGGGGCTTGAAATGCCACTAAGCCATCAAGTGGCTTAGAATAAACCCAATTTGGGCCATCAAGGCTTTCGAGTAGGTGTTTAAAACAAAACTATGCTTGGGAAAGTTCTGTCATCACCTTATGGAAGTTAAAGGACTAGGCAAAGCCAACAAACGGCTCAGCCCCCGGTAACTAAGAAGTTAAGGGGTCGCCATATGGAGACAGAGGTTCTTTCCTGTGGTGAATGATGCCGGCACCACTTTGACAAAGGAATCTGTCCCGTCTGTGTGAGGGCTACAAAGGGTACTTTGTGAGCCCAAGGGTCTTCTCCTTCTTTGTGGGATGCCACCTTAAGGAATTTAGACCTAGCTATCCCCTTCTGTTTCTAGGCCCTGAGCTGAGTCAGTGGGAAACCTCTTGGACCTTGTCACCACACAGATTCCACCAACTTCGTCACTAGGCCATATCCTTGTTGAGTGGGACAGGTTTGATCCTGACAGTTTAAAATAAAAGCATCTTATCTACTACTGCAACATGATCTGAGTTAAAAAACAAAAACCAAAAAACTGGGAAGTGGCAAAAGATGAGTATGGGTTGATACTTTAAATTTTAACACTATTCTCCTATTAAAGCATTTGTGCTTGAAACACAAAAGGAAATGTCTTATATTCAGGCTTTTGTGACCCCCTTATCAAAGGAATTGGACAAGAAGTATGGTACTTAGTGCAGGCCCTGAGGAAGACCAAGATATCCTGGATGCCCCTGTTCTGAGACCCTCATTTGTCTCTCAGGGAGATGTGGGTCTGACCAGTCTGATGATACTGGGAGGTCTCTTTCATCTCCTCCTTATAAACCCCAGGCCAATAAATCAGGTCTATCCCCTCCTCTAGCTGCTCTTACCATGGGAATGAGAAAGGTACATTAAAAAGTCTGTTACTTATGATAAAATGAGTGAAGACCTACAGGGCACAGAGGAAAACCAGCTGTCTTTTATAACTAATTGACATAAACCTTTCACAAGTATACTACGATAGATCCATTTCCCATGGAGACAAAAACACGAGTGGGACATCTTTTCATCCATCAATCAGCCCCACATATTCAGCATAGATCGCAAATAACTGCAGATAGGCACTTACAGCCCATTTGCTGTACACAGCCTTTTTTCTTTGTTCCATAATCAAGACTCAGAAGATGGACAAAAGAGAAAGGCTAAGATTATGGCTGCTGCAATTGGTAATATATTAAATCCATTCAGATTTATGTAAAGAAAAACTCAGGGGCAGCTAAGGAAAAGGTTCCTCTTTCAGGTGCAAAAGAGCTGCACACTGGGCATGAGATTGCACCATGCCTCTGCATGGCCTATGCTCTTTATTTAAGGCAGCTAATATGCCTAACTTAAGGCATTAGAAGTTTTTTTTTAATTAAATTCTTTTATTGGTACACTGTAGGTATACAACACAATTACATTTCTCACTGGGAATTGTACCTTTACATGATGCATCTTGGTTCTTATTTTTTCCCATTCCTAGCCCTCCCTTCACCCCCTCCACCCTTCCCTATTTACAAAGACTTTATTTCCATTTTTTCCATTTCTCAGCATTTTTCCTTTCCCTTCTTTCCTTTCCCCTGCCCCTCCCACTACCCCTACACCTTTGGACCTTTTCTTCCTATTTTGCATTATCGATTATTCATTCTAATCATTGGTACATTGTAGGTATACAATATAATGACATTCATCATTGGAAATTTGCACCTTTACATAGTCTCTCTTCGTTCTTATTTTTCACCCTTGCCCAGCCCTCCCTTCAACCACTCTATTCCTCCCTATTTACAAAGATTTTGTACCTATTTTTCCATTTTCTCATATTAATCCCATTCCCTTCCATCCTTTCCCCTAGCCCTCCCACTTCCTTGCCCTTTGCCCCTTTTCTTCCTATTTCACATAACCTATTATATATTTAGACCTTATTTACACTTTCAGTTTCTCACACTAGAGAAACTATTTGGTATTTATACATGTGTGTCCTATTTATTTCACTTAAGAGTATCACCTCAATGTGCATCCACTTAGCTATAAGTGTCTCTAATTTCTCATTTTTTATGGCTGAGTAGTACTCCATTTTATTAAAAAAAAAAAACCCACATTTTCTTTATCCAGTCTTCAGTTGATGGGCATTTGGGCTGTTTCCAAGTTTTAGCTATTACAAACTGTGCTGCTATGAACATGGGCACATATATCACTGTGGTATGATTCTTTTAATTCTTTGGGGAAGATCCCCAGCAGGGGAATAGCGGGGTCAAATGGGACTTCCAGTCCTAGTTCTTTGAGGTATCTCCATACTGATTTCCACAGTGGTTGCACCGGTCTACACTCCCACCAGCAGTGGAGCAGGGTTCCTCTTTCCCCACAGCCCCACCAGCATGTGTTATTGGTTGATTTCATGATAGCAGTCATTCTTTCTGGAGTTAGGTGGAATCTCAGCATTGTTTTCATTTGCATCTCTCGAATGACCAGTGATGTTGAACATTTTTTCATGTATTTATTTGCTATTTCTACTTCCTTGTCTGAGAAATGTCTGTTCATTTCAGATGACCATATTTGGATTGGGTCTTTAAATTTGGGAGGTCTGATCTTTTTAAGTTCTTTATAGATTTGAGATAGTATACCTTTGTCTGAGGAAGAGCAGGTGAAGATTTTTTCCCACATTGTGGGTTGTCTCTTCACACTGCTGGTGGTTTCTCTTGCTGTGCAGAAGCCTCTTAATAAGAAGAGATCCCATTTGTTGATTGTTTGTGCTAGTTCATGGGAAACTGAGGTTTTGTTCATAAAATCTTTTCCTACACCAATGTCTTCAAGGGTTCTACCTAACCTCTGTTCCAACTGGTTCAGTGTTTCTATTTTAATATTTAGATCTTTAATCCATTTTGATTTTAGTTTAGTGCATGGTGAGAGATATAGGTCTAGTTTTAATCTTTGGCAAGTTGAAACCCAATTTTTCCTGCACCATTTATGAAAGAGGC
This sequence comes from Heterocephalus glaber, assembly GCF_053883595.1. NCBI lineage: Eukaryota > Metazoa > Chordata > Mammalia > Rodentia > Bathyergidae > Heterocephalus > Heterocephalus glaber. Next base: position 27,777,741 of record NW_028258147.1, read on the forward strand.
TATCTTTCCTCCAGTGAGGGTGTTTGGCTCCTTTATTGAAGATGAGATGGTTGAGTGTGTCTGGCATTGTTTCTCCATCTTCTAATCTGTTCCACTGTTCCTCAGGTCTGTTTCTTTGCCAGTACCATGCTGTTTTTATCACAGTAGCTTTGTAGTAGAGTTGCAGATTGGGGATTGTGATACCCCCTGCCATGTCTGTGTTACCTAGAATTGCTTTTGCTATTCTGGGTCTCTTCTTGTTCCAAATGAATTTTTGGATTGTTTTCTCGAGGTCTATGAAGTATGCTGGTGGGATCTCAATTGGAATTGCATTAAATCTATATAGCAGTTTTGGAAGTATGGCCATTTTTGTTATATTAATCCTTCCTACCCAGGAGCAGGGGATGTCTGTCCATTTTCTGATATCATCTTCAATCTCTCTTTTCAGAGTGCCATAGTTTTCAGAGAAGAGGTCTTTGATTTCTTTCATTAGGTTGATTCCTAGGTATTTCAGTTTTTTGGATGCTATTGTGAAAGGAATTATTTGCCCTATTTCTCTCTCAGTGAGTCTGTCATTGGTGTAGAGGAAAGCTATTGAATTTTGTGTGTTGGCCTTGTAATCAGCTACTTGACTGAGTTTGGTTATTAAGTCTAGAAGACTTTTGGTGGAGTTCTTGGGGTCTTCTATATAGAGTATCATGTCATCTGCAAATAATGACAATTTGACTTCTTCATTACCTATCTTTATTCCTTTATTTCTTTCTCTTGTCTAATTGTCATGGCTAATGTTTCCAGAACTATACTGAACAAGGGTGGTGATAGTGGACATCCTTGTCTTGTTCCTTATTTTAGTGTGAAGGATTTCAGTTTTTGACCATTTAGTATGATATTGGCTGTTGGTTTTTCATAGATGGCTTCTATCAGTTTGAGGTAGAGACCATCTATTCCAATTTTTGTAGGGTTTTAATCATAATTGCATGTTGGATTTTGTCAAATGGTTTTCCTGTGTCTATGGAGATAATCATATGGTTTTTGTCCTTGGCTCTTTTAATATAGTGTATTACATTGATTGATTTGCATATGTCGATCCATCCCTGCATCCCTGGGATGAATCCCACTTGATCAGGGTGTATGATCTTCTTGATGATCTTCTGCATTCTGTTTGCCATTATCTTATTAAGGATTTTTGCATCTATGTTCATTAGTAATTTTGGCCTATAGTTCTCCTTTTCGGTTGTGTCTTTCTCTGCTTTGGGGATCAAGGTGATGTTTGCTTCCAGGAATGAATTTGGGAGTATTGCTTCCTTTCAATTTCATTGAAGAGTTTCAACAGTAGTGGCAGCAGTTCCTCTCTAAATGTCTTATAGAATTTAGCAGTGAAGCCATCAGGGCCTGGGCTTTTCTTAGTTGATAAGTTTTTAATTCCATTTTCAATTTCATTGGTTGATATTGGGTTGTTCAGAATTTTAGGTCTTCTTCGTTCATCTTTGGTAATTCATATGTATCTAGGAATCTGTCCATTTCTTCTGTGTTTTACATCTTATTGGCGTATAGGTTCTGGAAGTAGGTATTGATGATCCTCTGTATTTCTGCTGGGTCTGTTGTAATTTCACCCTTTTCATTCCTAATTGCATGGATTTGAGCCTTTTCTTTCCTTTTTCTGACAAGGTTGGCTAAGGGTTTATCAATTTTGTTGATTCTTTCGAAGAACCAACTCTTGGCTTCATTGATTTTTTTGTATTGTTCTCTTAGTCTCCATTGCATTGATTTCTCCTCTGATCTTTGTAATTTCCTCCCTTGTATGAGCTCTGGGGTTGTCCTGTTCTTCTTTTTCTAGAAGCTTGAGGTTCAGCATCAGGTTGTTTAATTGGGCTCATTCTGTTTTCCTAATATGAGTATTCACTGCTATGAATTTCCCTTATAAGACTGCTTTCATTGTGTCCCATAGATTCCAATATGTTGTATTGTCATTGTCATTTAATTGAAGGAACTCTCTGATTTCTTCTTTAATTTCCTCTGTGACCCATTGGTTATTCAGAAGTGTGTTGTTCAATTTCCACGTGTTTATGAAATTTTTTGAGTTTCTTTTACTATGGATCTCCAATTTCATCACACTATGGTCTGATAATATACAGGGGATAACTTCAATTCCTTTGCACTTACTTAAACATGTTCTATGTGCGAGTATGTGGTCTATTTTGGAGAATGACCCATGTGCAGCAGAGAAGAATGTGTATTCTGATTTTGTGGGGTGGAAGACTCTGTAAACATCTGTTAAGTTCATTTGTTCAAGAGTTTGATTGAGTCCTAGTATTTCATTACTCATTTTTTGTCTAGTTGATCTATCTATTTGTGACAGTGGGGTGTTGAGGTCCCCCACTACAATTGTATTAGTGCATATGTGACTTTTCATGTCTGTTAGTATTTGTTTTATATAGTTGGGCACACTAGTGTTTGTTGCATAGATATTTATGATTGTCATCTCTTCCTCTTGGATTCTTCCCTTTACAGGGATGTAGTGTCCTTCTTCGTCTCTCTTAATCTGTGTTGGTTTGAAATCTACTTGATCTGCAAAGAGGATAGCTACTCCTGCTTTTTTTCGGGTTCCTGTCACATGAAGTATTGTTTTCCACCCTTTAACTTTCAGTCTATGAGTTTCCTTTTGAATTAAGTGTGTTTCATGTATGCAGCATATTGTTGGATTTTGCTTCTTGATCCATTCTGCCAGTCTATTTCTTTTGATTGGTGAGTTGAGACCATTAACATTGATGGTTATAACTGAAACGTATTGACTTGTCATTGCCATGACTCTTTCTTTTTGTTGGGTTCTCCCCCTTTACATTTAATTTCTTGTCATGCCAGATGGGTTCATTCTGCTTTGCTTCCTGGGGTTCTGATCCTCAATGTCTGTTCCTAGGATATTGTGTAAAATTCTTTGTAGTGCTGGTTTGATATTCACGAAGTTCCTAAGGTGCTCTTTGTCATGAAAGTATCTTATTTCTCCATCCATTTTGAAAGATAGTTTTGCAGGGTACATCAATCTGGATTGGAGGCTGTTTTCTTTTAGGGCTTGGAATATGTCACTCCAATCTCTTCTTAAGGCATTGGAAGTTTGATTGTTCCCATTCTCAAAGAGGGGCTAGGCCAACAAAAACCCACATTTACAAAAGAGGCCCAGGCAAACCTGCAATGTCCCTGTCCACAGACATAACCATCTTCTCTGAGGTACCCTGAGTAAACCTGGATATCATGGGTGAGCCAGTTTCGTTCATTCTGTTTTGATTTCCTTCTCTAAAAATGCCTCCCCTGAATCTATAACCTTAGTTAGGGTCAAAGGGACTCCTAATCAGAGATTCTTTATTTCTTCTCTGCCCAGAAGTTAGCCATTCTTGTAAACAAGTAATTTCCCAGACCTATGCTAGCAGGCAGGACATTGGTGACCTGCCCCTCCAAGACCCTGAGGAGGTGTGGTTCACTGATAAAGGTAGCTTTGTCCAAAAAGGATATCAAAAGGCAGTTTATGTAGTTGTCAGCTCACATTAAAGCTAAATCTTTTCCTCCAGGAAACTCTGCTCAAAAGACAGGACTGATAGCTCTTACTCAAACATTGATATTATGAAAAGGCAAAAGGCTAAACATCTGTATAGACTCCAGATATGCTTTTCTGGAACTACATGCCCATGAAACAATCTAGAAAAGAGCCTTACCGACAAACAATCATCACAACAAACAAGCACAGGGAAGAAATTCTACAACTCCTGGAGACAGTCCATCTTCTCAGGCAGGTTGCAGTCATGCACTATAAAGGGCACCAGAGACGTTTCTGAAATATTCAGAAGGCTGATTAAAAAACAATAACAAAAAGTAGCCCTATAGCTCTTTAAGACTCTAGCCTTATTCCCAGTTCCCAAGGAATGATTAAAACTAATCTATGCCCCTCAGAAAGATAAATGGGCCTTAGGACAAGGAGGAATAAAAAGTAACTCTGGTGGTATTTAAGGAACAAACTGGTTCTTCCTCAAGGGACAGAGTGGAAGGCTACAAAAACATTTCATGATCCCTTCCATATGAGAAAAGATGCTACATTGGAAATGGTCACTCAAGTTTTCACAGGACAAAGACTAGGAACAACCACCAGACAGATTTGCAAAGCTTGCTCACTCTCTGTTGTGCTTACAACAACCTGGGCAAGCCCAAACCACATTCAATTAGAACCTGTACAGAGGACAGGGATATATCCTGGAGAGGACTGGTAATTAGACTACCCATCTGACACCATGTGGAGGATTTAAACAGATGTTGGTGCTGACACCTTCACAAGCTGGATTAAAGCCTTTCCCATTCAGAAAAGGCTACTGAGGTAGTCAAGGTGCTTCTTAAAGAAATCATCCCCAGATTTGGACCACCCCAGTCTCTTCTCTCCAGAGTGACAATGGACCTTCTTTTACCTCCCAAATAACCCAGGGTGGCAAAGGCTTTGGGAATAAAGTACGACCTTTATTTCTTTTGGCGACCTCAATCTTCTGGGAAAGCAGAAAGACCCAACCAGACCCTAAAGTGAGCTCTGGCAAAGCTTTGCCAAGAGGCATCTGAGTCCTATCTCTGATTGCTACCAATAGCACTCATGAGAGTCTAAAACTGGGCTAAGTTTGAGCCCATTGGCAATGTTATATGGAAGGCCTTTTCTAACTTCTGATATGATAGTAGACCCAGAGACTATGAGGCTTACAATATCTCATCAATCTGGGCCAAAAGTACAACAGACTAACAAAATGTATGAAAACAGCCCTGCCAGGTAGTAGGCGAGGGAGACCACCTACTGTCTGCCTTGGAGACAAAGTGCTTGTGAAAACTTGGAGAGAGGGAACATCAGCAGACCAGTTAAAGCCAAAATGAAAGTCCCTTTTTCAGTGATCCTTGCAACACTCACTGCAGTAAAGGTGGCAGAGATAGATAATTGGATTCATCTTTCTAAATTAAATCTAGACTATATTTAATTGATGAACCAGTTTCTAAAGGAATTACCCAATAACATTGCTATGAACGTGGGTATACAAAAATCTCTTTGAGACCTTGCTTTCAATTCTTTTATGTATATACCCAGAAGTGGGGTGATTAGATCATAAGGTAATTCTATTTTTAATCTTTTGAAGAACTGTCAAACTGTTTTCCTCAGTGAGTATGCCGTGAGCCTGTACTGATTTAAAAATATTTTCCAAGACTTGCTTTAAAAATTATCAAAAGTGCACAAAATATACATTATATTAACCAAGATGGATTCTGATCCAGTTCATTAATCTATTAAAGAATGCTAAATTTAAGAGTCCTAAACTGGGCATAGCAGTGCACGCTTCTAATCTTAGTACTCTGTGAGGGTGAGGCAGGAGAATGGCAAAGTGACTTAATCAGAACCTGTGGGGATTTGACTCAGCCTGAAAGCCCTAGGTTCAATCCAGAGAGAGAGAGAGAGAGAGAGAGAGAGAGAGAGAGAGAGAGAGAGAGAGAATATCTAATTCTAGAACTACCCAGTTAGAATATCTCCTTGAATGATCTATATTACTTTCAGTTAAAATTTATGATTTGAGATGATATATTAGTTTCCAGATCAGTAGTAAAGTTGAAAATGACCAGCAAGTGAACACTGACCAGTTAGTTTGTAGATGCTATGCTGAGAATGCTATGCTGCAAAGGGTCCTGGGAGAAAGGAGGTGAATGAAAGGCCACTTGTGTCAAGGACAGAGCAGTATCTGGTCATATACAGTACTTACCACCAGATCCAGACCCAACTTGGCCTAACCAGTTCATCTCATGGTGACTGAAAAGTGTGCTATTTGTGTTTCCAGGGAATTTTAACATATAAAGGAAGTTAGATATTGGTCTACTGTAGAAATCTTGTTCCCATCTGTTTTTCTTATCACCTCAGTTTTTCTTCTATGAACATTTTCAGCCCCTTTTCCCAAATGCAAGTAAGTCTCAGGTAGCTACTTTAATAAATGTTGGGTAAAAATGTCCTTTACTTAGCATTCTTCAACACAACCTTTTCTAGCTGCTGCTTAAAAACTCAGTAACATACCACAGCCTAACTACCGGACTCTGGAAGGAATATTAATCAAGTACAAATGGGGCAGATGCAGTTGGACTGAGAACAACCTATGATGATGGATCCACTTCACTGTATAATCAGTCTCAGCTCTGAAGAAAATGCATATGCACCTCAATAAGGTAACTAACACACAGCTTAGGTAGCTATCTTAACTTAGAGGTAGATTAAACAGTCTCAGAGAAGTCAGAGTGAAAACAAGGAAAAACAAGGGAAATGTACTAATGAGTGTCATGCTGGAAGATAGAAAGTAGATATGGAAGAAGTTTAAATTCAGTAATAGAGAACTTGAGGACAGGAATTGCAGGACCAAAGAGAAAAATAGAAGTTCTAAGTTCTATCCATTTTTTTGGATGTATCACAAAAACTACAATCTGTCACTTTTTTGTGGGTTTATGCAGATCTACATTATCTGCCATCTGTTTTAGAAATGTAGCCCACATCTCACTGCCATCTAAATGATGAGGCTCTTATCCTCACTCTCACATCTGCTGTCTGAAATATAAGAAAAGTTTCAGTTCACTATATCTGAGTATCATTCGTCAATCTAGATCTTCTAAGTTCCCTCCATTCTGGGAAAATTCTGGCCTTTCAAAAAAAAAAAATGTCTAACTCCATACTGTGTTTTCACCAAAGGAAATAAGTTGCTAACTGGATTGCTCACCATTGCACTCAAGTTTCAGCATTTCATAGATTTATATTTCATATGTGACATAAAAAGAATAGAAACTTTGGAAATCATAGGGCATTGTTCTTTAAAGAACAACAACCTTTCCATATTTTCCCCCATTAAGACTGTGGTGCTAACTGATAACCAAACCAAACCAAACCAGGTGTGATAAGTATTCAGAAGGGAATGTGCTTTTGATGATATAACTTAATTATTTAAATGCTAATCAATTGTCCTAGCACAACCCTCTAATGGCAGAATCAATTTCAGTAACAATGTTGATGGCTGCAATATGATCAACTAAAGCCCCCACCACTTGATATGAAGGGAGTGGAAATGATAGGCAGTTCATTAATCATTTATCCCAGAGATGAATGTGTTCTGGTGCTGATAAGAGGACTGCAGGTGAATGCTGCCAAAATGAGAAATGTCAATTGTCAGGGCTCATGCATAATAACTGTGGAGCTATTTTTAAGCTTCTTTAAAGATTAAAGTTATGCCCTTTTTCTCTACAGTTCTGTCACATATGCTTGGCAATTTTATTCTATGAGAATTCATTTTCACTCTGCTTGAGAAAATATATACAGCTCAAATTCTAGCATAAGGTATTTGAAAAGTTATTTAAAAACCTCACAGTATTGGGAGAGGCTAAAGGAAGAAAGTAAAAAAAGAGGCAAAATAGGAAAGGTATTAAATAATTTTTTGGCAATTTTTTTTCTTTAGAGGATTATGTTTCAGACACAAGGATATTTTTAATTTTTTAGATCCCCAAAGAGCATGCATCACACAAAATTTTCTGTGGAAATAACAGAATATAATACATGTTAAAATTTATTGCTCATCAAATTGGTGAACAACGTTCCCAGAAACAGTTGTCGCCAATGACCTTCATGAGCTGCCTCTTCCCACCCCCACCAGTTTCGTCATCTCCAATTTGTGTCTAATTCTTCCAGTTTGTGTCTAATTCTTCCAGTGGAAAATAATGGTTCCTGCCTTGAAGTGTATTCTTTTGGAATTCTGGAGTATCTTAGTATGTGTTCAGTTACACTCAATTTAAAAACAATTAATGTACTTCAGAAAGCTATCGAAAAAAATGCTAGTTTGTCACAACTGAACTCACATGCAGCTATTTTTTTCTATATTCCATTTTTGAGGAACAGAAGGAAAGGTCAGAAGATTTTAGACAATAAAATGTAGTATTTTTGCAAGACATATTTCTCTCATATTTATCAAGTTGAATATTTATACTCCATGATTTTACATTTTCATCTATTTTGGAACCATTTATGGACCATATAGATACACACCCATTGTTGTACATTTATTAAATATAACTACTTAATGCAGGAAATGAATTTCCAAGTGGATGAGGAAATAAACTTTTTTGACATAATCAGTACAGTAGCACAGGAACTTTGTACCAAATTTTTACCATGAAATAATTAGCCATAATATGAGACTCTAAAAAAGATAGTTTTATCATATTTGACAGTAGCAACTCATTTAACTTCAGCAAAATATAAGGCTGCATTGTGATGTAACTTGGGATAAATGTGAACATAGATATTTGCTATTTCAAATTACAGCTTTTCTGAGTGTTTATTCAAGTGTGTGTGTAGATTATATGTTTGTATACATACAGCTAATATTCTTTAAACAAAAAGATGCAAAATCAACAATTTGCATGAATGTTTACATAAATGCTTGTTTCAAGTTTATGAGGTACTAATCCCTTCAAATGCTCTTCCAGACTACTCTGTATTGTGACTTTACATTTTAAAAGCCCAACTAATTAGATTCTTATATCTGAATTTCCAGTTAGGAAATTAAGTTAAGGCATTATGCTTTTCATAAACTGAATGATGAAAGACTATGTACTGAATTACTATTGCTGCTAATTCTGGCATTACATAAATTATCCTTTAATCTTAAAGTTATCTTTTTAAAGAAGCATTTTGAAATATTATACTGTTATTAGTGTATCAGTAAAAATACATTTTTGGAAAATGTTAGGGACAATATTTCCTCAAATTATTAGAAAATAATTAAAAGTTCAAAATTTAAAAATTAAAGAAACTGAAAATTTTGGCTTGCAGAGAGATAAATGCTAAAATATTCATTTTATACAAATGATATTGCAACTATAAATATTAATTTGAATGGAACTGCATCATCTGAAAACTGCTTATGCCTACTCTTCCAACAGATGTACAGCTCCTCCAAGGCACATACAGTACCATCAATCCTCATCATAATCTTTAACAGTGTCTAACACACTTAAGCACAAAAATGCTTGCTGGTTTGCTTGGAAAATGCACATGCAGACATGTTCAGAATTCACCCTTAAACAATAACTTATTAATGGAAATGAATTGATAAAATGCACTCCAGATTGGGCAACAATCAAATAAATTTCATATAGGGAGGACAGGTTTCCTGCCCAGGCCTGGAACCAAAACAGAAGTCAGAAAATCTCATGGGGAAAACCTAGGAGAGAAAAGATTGAAACACAGTTATTAATTATGTGCCACTAGCTTCATGGAAATCAGAATTATTTTATGTATCCACTTCTCAAAGTATTAAATGGATAATAAAGTGCACTATTTCCAAATATGATGAAAGCAATGATTGAGAGGCTTGTATCTTGTTTTTCCTATGTATTACTGCTGTACAACATAAAACCTAGAAAAAAATGCTTTCTGAAAAATTAGTTCCCAGTGCTAATCTCCATAATACTTTGTAGCATGCTTCTTAAATTCACAGAATAAATCCTAGTATTTGGTTGTTTCATGATGACAAGAAGATATCAGATCATGGATAACATTTATAAAAGGCAGTAATACGTGATTTGCATATAATTTATACATCCAATATTATTGAAAAAACTGAAGATACAGAGACTAAGCAGAGAAATGAGTTATCAACATCTCACACTGAACAGTTAGTTTCTGTATTCCAGTTCCCCATGCAAATATACTTATATGCTATATATATTATCCTGTAACTTGCCTTTCCTCTTCCCAATATATCATAAATCTTTCTTGTCATTAAAAACTCTTATCTTATTTCAGCAGTACATTGGTATTTGTGTTTGGTATAATTTACCCTTCTATTTTGCACATTTAGGTGACACATTTTTATTATCGATAACGAAGAACCACTTCATAGAAACACCATTTGTTCATTTATCCAGGCAATCCCTCAGAAAAACTTTCCAGTATGTTTCTTCAAGGGTAAGAACGTTTTAAAGGCTTTGGATACATACTGGACACCTGTTCTGAACCCTTTTGTTGTGGTTTATATCTAAAATGTCCTCCCAAGGTGGAAGGTGACTGGATTATGGGGCACTATCATCATCAATGGATTCACTCATTGATGAGTTCACTAGCTAGGCATGGTGCTAGGAGGCAGGGCCTGGCTGGAAGTGAGTCACGGAGGGTGCGACCTGGAAGAGTGCATTCTTGTCCAGGCTCTTTTCTCACTGGCTGCGGAGATGAGCGGCTTTCCTCCACCCTGCCCTCTCACCATGGGTTTCTGTTTTGGAACCGGCCAACTTGGACTGAATCCAGTGGAAAGCATGAGCCAAATAAACCTTTCCTTCTTTAAACTGTGGGTGTTGGGTGTTTTGTTCCAGTGATGGAAAGGTGATTAATACAACTTTATTGGTTTAAACTTTCACAAGCTTTTATCTCAGGATGTTCCCTCCCCGTATCAGTGAAAATGTCTATTAGTCTTTTAATCTATGCAGACAGATAAAACAGTATCCTACTGTCTTATGTATGAATGCAGTGCTGGGGGACCTAACAAGCCAGGGGCCTCATCTGCTAAATGTTTTCCCTACCACTGAGGGACATCCCCAGGCCTCTAGTGTCCAAGTAAGCATGTAACTGATTTGATACTTATTATCTGTCAGCTGTTCCAATTTATTTTGCCTAGGACAAATGACCTAATGACCCTGTACCTAAATTGCCTTATGTACAGAATGAAACAATCCTACCATGTCTCAAATTATAGTATTATGTGATAATGTGAGTTCTCACATAATAGTTGTGAGGAAATAATATAGGGGTACTTGAGAATTAAATAATGTGCATGGCACCTGGTATATAATAAGATAATAGTAACTATTCTCAGCAATATATTGTTGGCTTTGATATTCATTTTATTTGTGGCAGCATCATATACAATTCATAAACAAAGCCCATTGTTTTGGCAATCTATATGTTTTTTTTTTCAGTGTTAAGGATGGAACCCAGGGCTTCATGCACGATAGGCAAGCATTCTATCACTCAACTATACCCTTTGCCCTTAAAGTGTGTTAATTTGAATCTGGGTTAAGTTAGTTTTAAAGGCTTCTAGAAAGTTTTTTTGTTGGAAAGTATACTGTACTCCTGGAAAGTAGTACTTTATAAAAATTAAAAGTATTGCTTCTATAATCAGCCAAGTAATTACAAAATGTTTAAGCTGGAGGGAAAACAGCAGGTACTATAATGGAAAGAGTGGATATAGGAGCTGCTATCCAGCTAGCCCTGCCTTGGCCACTGCCATGTGGATCACAAGACTTAATACATGGATGTTAAATTCTGATGCCTCTGAGCAGATGTTAGACACAATAATTAGTGTCCATGTTTTAATTATGGCTATTCCTAGGAAAAGCAAATCTCAGTGTACCATCCCAACATTTTAACTTTAGTGAGCAAATATCAAGTTTAAGAGAATGGTAGGAAATAAAGAATTACACAGAAATAATTCTGGAGATCTTTCTTGTGTAAAGAATGGGAGAAAAACATAAGTTCAGGAAATTTAAAGTTAAATAGTTGAACATAGATCTGAACATTTCAAATTTGCAAGACTCACTAGTCACGTCCAGATCCACTAACTTTTTCACCTCTGGGTTCAATCATACATTACACTTAACATGATCATTAAGAGGGTTTCTACATATACTGTAGTTAAACAGTAATGTCCCAATTTTATCTGGTTTATGGCATTTTTCTGTTGAGACTGGATTTAGCTACTTTTATCCTGTATTTGGAATATTACTATTGGGAGATTTTTACTCCTGAAACACATGTAGACTCTTCATTCAAGTGATATCATATTCACTTAAAAACTACTGACATATGAAGCCAGGAGCTTTGGCTTATGCCTGTAACTCTAGTTACTCAGAGGCTGAGGCAGGATCACAGGTTCTAGCCAACCTGGGCAACTTGGGGAGAATCTGACTCAAAAAGTAAGGGCACCCTGGGCCGGGGATTTAGCTCAGTGGTGCCAGCCCCTGCCTTGCAAGTGCAGGGTCCTGAGTTTGATCCCCGGTACAAAAAAAAAAGAAGGGAACCCCTTGTTCGCTTCCCAGTCCTGCACTAAAACCAAAATGAAAAATAACAAAAACAAAAAAGAAATAAAAGTACTGATACATGAATAACCAGTAACGACTAAGGTAACAATGACTGTTAATTACAATTTACAGAACACTTAATATTTATTCCATTACTTAATATTCCCAATTAGAAGGAGAATAGGAAAAAAAGCAGCACAATATATCACATACAGGTACAAATTCCCTATGAATGTTATCATTATGTATATCTAAAATGTATCAATAAAAAATACTCTCAATCACTTTATGAGGTAGGTATTTTTGTACCTTTAACATATGAAGAAACTAAAGTTCACAAATACTAAGCTATTTATGCAAGTTACTGGGGGTAGGACTATAATTTAATTTTCAAAGCAATACTGTTTGCAGAATAATCAGTGAAATGCAATTCAGTCATCCAATTAGATGCAGAATTATATTCCCTATTCTATATGTATATGAATATATATTTTAAAGAATAACCACTTAGTACAGTGTATTAAACTGAAAAACAGAACCTAAAAGAAATATTACTTCTAATTAAGAGTAAGTGTGAAATTTGTCATCAAATAAATAAATTACTTTATATGGATTATCTGTAGAGGAGTCATAGGTAATTTCTTGATATGTTAATTTTGAATTTCACTCAGTATTTTAAAAAATAATAAAAACACTTATTAAACACTTGTTGAACTCATTTAAGTGAAATATCTTGTTGAGTTTGTAATCACAATATTTGTGACTTGGTAATAAAAATGGGAAAACAATCTGAATCTATTTTCATGGCTCATATACACTGAAATGCAAAATGCACAGACATCCCATAAACTGTATGTCTGAGCTTCAAAGAAAGTATAAGAAAGTTGGCACATAGTAAAAATCAATACTGAAAATGTCATTCTATATATTATGATTACAAATAGGCATAATTACACAATATACTTTATATTCATGTCTTAAGCTGTATTTCTAAAAATTATAAATACTTCAGATAGTCATTCATTTTATATTGTACTTTAGTGAAATGAAAATGTGGTTTTATTTAGCTAACTTCTAATATTTAGAATAGTAAAACTGAAAGGAACACTCCAACTAAAGCAATACAAAAGTGTACATTTTAATAAAATGAAATCAATATTTACTTAAGATTGTAAAAACTCCCTTAATTGCAATCTTGATAAAAATTTTTTTAAATTAGGCTCAGTTCTTTGATTTTAAAAGAAAACTGTCATCTAGCTAAGACATTTAGAATATGAACTACTTCCAAAATTTTCCTAGAAAAGGATCTTTTGTATCTGATCTCAATAAACAGATTTAATCTACTTTTCTTCAATACAGTATTTAGGCCACATCTCAAATTAATCTAATAGATCTTACTTTTTAACAGATAAAACTGTTAACATAAAAGCTCTTAAAATTCTTCAGCTTGATATTTCTTTCTCTAAAAATCTATAAATATTAGGCTTCCTACAAAATTCAGTTCACTCCTGTGCATATGACAGGGAAGTATTATACAAATTCTGTTATTTCTCCTCCAACTATCTAGTTACAAAGAGAAAAAAATCAATTTTAGAATAAAGTCCTTCAACTGGCACAATACACTTACCTTTAGCGATTTGTGCCTTCAATCTCCAAAATAACCCTGTTTTCCCTGACACTTCCTAATCTATCTTAGAAAAAAACAGGATATTCCAGGAAGGAATCTGACAGTAGGACACACTAAGAGATTATGTAAAATGGGTTGTCAAACATGATCTTACATAGATTTCGTGTTCAGTTAAAATGTTCCTAGGTGGTGAGGACATACTAAAATGGAGAGAAATCTCTGAAGACAAATTGGTACATTGCAAATTAAAAACTTGAAACTGAAAATTTTGTAATAATTTCTCCCAAAATGGTGCATACTTTTCTTTTTTGAAAAGTTGTAAGATACATTCTTAATTTTGGGTTTTAAGGAACACAATGATAGTTTACACCAAAAATTTCTTATATTTAAATGAAATTGTATGAGGGAAAAGTCTCCTTAAAATGTGTATTATCAAATATATATTGACAAATTTTATTTCTCCAGTGTGGGTTAGGAGAATTCTAAAAGTAAATATCCATAATTGTATCTGAAAAGAATCTAAGTATGGTTAAGCTTAAGCTATCATGTGAACTACTCAATTTGTCATTTTATTTTAAAAGTGTAGATTTTATTGAAAGATATCTGATTTTGGCTTTGAAGATACAGGTTCAAGGTCTCTTCGTTATTCCAGAAACTGTTTATAATGTTTATAATTTCAACAGTACCCTAAAAGTTTTTCCAACAGGAAGTTTCAACCTATTGAACAAAACATATGCTCACACTCTGATGTTCATTTCAGCAGCATTTGTCTCTGTGAAGCACATCAAATTCACTCAAAAATCAAATGGCTGATCTGATAGAATGATTTATTTTCTCATTATAGGAAAGTCATGAGTGACTTGTTCTGAGGTATGTTTTTCAGCTATGAAGGACATCTATTAGAAAGCTCCACACGTGAAGGTTTCTCTTTAGGTGATAACATTTTATGGCTGAACAGTTTCTGCAGGTACCAAGTTCCCAGTTGTATCCAACTGCATACATTTACACGTGCATGCAGACACAGGACACTCTGCATGGTCCCTAAAAAAAAAAAAGGTCAAAAAACAGTTAAAAATCCAAATTACAGTACATGAACACATTTATCTATATCTATCTGTAATGCAAGTTTTCAAAATGGCATTGAAAACCCCAAGGAGAAAAGCTTTAAAAGCATCAAAATTAGAAATGACTGCCAAGTTGAACTTGGGATAGAAAATTATTAAAAAATGAATAGCTTCGCTTTCTATATATACAGTAAGATATCTCCTTTATAGATAAGGTGACAGGGATATGCTCAAGTTTAATTAAAGCCAATTAAATGAGTTGGGTATCAGTGCTATAGCTATGAGATATGCACAAGGCAAGTGGTAGTGTCCAAAATAAAAGCTGAAGGTCTTGAGAGTCTCCACTGCATGAGGTGCTTTCCTACCACATAGCAAGTTTACTTAGAAAAGAACCAGTGCAATTTGTATGTTCTCTTATCATTACATTTGTAATTCAGTTACATGATAAATTATAGGATACATAGTCAGAAAAACTGTAAATATTGCCTCTAATAAAATTACATAATGATACTCATTTAACACGTACAAAATACATTTTATTTAACTATTATCTTATAGATTAAGATCACATAGGCTATCTAGTGTTAGATATGTTGATCTTACCTTTACTAACTCAAATGATAGTAAAAAAGAAATTCATCCTTTTGCTATACAGTAATAGCATAAAATAATAATGTGAACTATTTAGAGGGCAATCTGCCTTATGTGCTGTAACTCTAAGATTATTAAAGAAAGAATGTACTGATTACCTGAACCAACTAAGCATGTGTCCAGCATGTCCACCATGCCTGCAATTGTGACACCATGTAAACCAGTTGTTAAATTGAGCTAATTTTTTGTCCTTGCTCAAGTCAACTTTTTCATCTGATTTGGATCCTCCTATGGAAAAGGAAAACTCTATTTATTCACTATATTATAATATTAAGTTTCTTAAGAGGTATACCTAAAACAATGTTCAAAATACAAATTTCACATCACGTGGAAACACTGATTTGGATGCTAGGGTGTAGAGTTTTACTCAACAATAAAGACAGATAATTATTATCTATACAAACCCTGTCAAAAAAGACAAAAAAGAAATTTCCCATTGTATTTCACAAGGCTGATGATACATCTTGCTAACAAAACCAGACAAAAATAAAATGAATAAGGAAGATTATAGACCCATCTCCCTCCTGAACACATATAAAAATCCTGAGTGTAAAATATGAGCAAATAAAATCTCACAATAACATAATCCTATGATTTAGCAATTCTACTTCTTGGTAAACGTACTAGAGAAACTTTTACATATGTCAATATGAGACATGTATCTTAACAAATGTTCTTTAATAAATAGTCCTGAGGAAACTCACTATCCATATGTAGAAGACCGAATCTAGACCCCTACTCTCACCATGTCCTAAACTAAAATAAAAAACTAAATGTTACAACGGAAACCATCTGCTGGAAGACAAAATAGGTAAAACTCTTGAAGACCTAGGCATAGGCAAGGACTTTCTGAACAGAACACCAAACTGCACAAGAAATAACACAAAGTAAGAATCGACAAATGAGAGCAAATCAAATTAAAAAGCTTCTGCACAGCAATCAACAACCACTAGAGTAAGAGACAACTAACAGAATGGGAAATTTTTGCTAGCTATTCCTTAGTCAGAAGACTAATACCTAGAATATATAAAGTAGTTAAAAAATTAGATCCTCCCCCAAATAAAAGACCTAATAAAAAAATGGACATCTGAAATGAACAGACATTTGTCAGAAGAAGTCCAAGTGGCCTATAAATACATGAAAAAATATTCAACATCTCTGGCTATCAGAGAAATACAAATGAAAATGACATGGATGTTCCATCTTACTCCAGAAAGAACGGCTCTCACCAAGAAATCAAATTGTAAATAACAAATGCTGGCAAGGATGCAAGAACAAAGGTACCTTTCTACATTGTTGATGGGAATGTAAGCTAGTACTGGAAATCAGTACCAACTCTCCACAAAAAAAGTAATCATTATGCACTGTAGACATGTATTAAAAAAAAAAGTAAATTAAAAAAAAAGGAATGTTCATAGCAGCATTATTCCTAATAGTAAAAATCTGGAAATGACCAAAGTGTTTATTAATAGCAAAGTGTAGAAACTGTCTCAGTCCTAAATAGAACACTTAATAGTAGTAAAAAATAAACTCCAGCTAAATTCCTCTGCATGACTGAAATTAAAAAAAAAAACCCCAAAAGTTTAATATTGAGCAAAAAAACGTGAGTCAAGGAAAAAATTCTGTAGGTCCTTTATATAAAATTCAAAACAGGAGCAAAAAAAGTGAACATATAATAAGGTTATACATACAACGCAGAGACTAATTAACATGCAATTTAGGAAGGTGGCAACCTCTGGAGCGGAGGAAAGCGGAGTCACTAGACGTTTGACTTATTGTATATAATACATATGCTAATATTCATATTATGGTTCACCAAAATTTAAACAAAAATATATTATTACATATGCATGTTCATAATGTTCAACTCTGTATCTCTATGTACCTTTTTTGTGTTCAGAAAATGGCCATTCTAGTACTTTAGGTTATGTCATTGTGTTGTTCTAAAACAAAAAAATCAAGTTAAAATATTGGAAAAATAAGTAAAAATATTAGGCCTACTTAAGCAATTGTTACCTGCTAGAATATGATGTATAGATAATCATAATCAAAATTTCATTTAGGCACTGCTCTCACACTTTTAACCACTACAAAACTGGCCTTAAAACCAGAGAGTTTAAAAACATATTCATCTATTTTTGCTTATGATATGAAAGTAAAAGAATGCATAGTAGTATGTATTTATTTAGTGGTAGGGGATAAACCCAGGGCTTTTGCACTGGTCTACATTCTCAGCTGTTTTTAAAATTTTTTGAGACAAGGTCTTGCTAAATTGCTTGGGTTAGATTCAAACTTGCAATCCTGACTTGTTTCCCAGAGTACTGGGGTCACAGGCATGCCACCAAACCCAGGTTAATATTTAAGAAGATGTAGTTTTAATCTTTGGCAAGTTGAAACCCAATTTTTCCAGCACCATTTATTAAAGAGGCTATCTTTCCTCCAGTGAGTGTTTGACTCCTTTGTCAAAAATGAGGTGGGTGAGGGTGTCTGGAGTTGTTTCTGCATCTTCTAATCTGTTCCACTGGTCCTCAGGTCTGTTTCACAGCCAAAACTATGGTGCTTTTATCACAGTAGCTTTGTAGTATAGCTTCAAGTTGGGGATTGTGATACCTCCTACCTTGTCTTATTGCCTAGAATTGCTTTTGCTGTATCTCTCACCATGCACTAAACCAAAATCAAAACATTAAAGATCTAAATATTAAAATAGAAACACTAAGCTTGCTGGAAGATAGGTTAGGTAGAACTCAATGAACACATTGGTGTAGGAAAAGATTTTATGAACAAAACCTCAGTTGCTTGTGAACTAACACAATCAACAAGTGGGATCTCTTATTAAAAACCTTCTGCAAAATAAGTAAATAAATAAATAAATTTAAAAAAAATAAAAAGCTTCTGCACAGCAAGAGAAACCACTAAGAGTGTGAAGAGACAACTCACATTGTGGGAAAAAATTTTCACCAACAGTCCTTCAGACAAAGGACTGTTATCTAGAATATATAAAGAACTTAAAAAAACCAGACCTCCCAAATTTAAAGACCCAATCCAAAAATGGGCATCTGAAATGAACAGACATTTTTCAGACAAAGAAGTAGAAATAGCAAATAAACATATGACAAAATGTTCAACATCATTGGTCATTCAAGAGATGCAAATGAAAACAATGCTGGGATTCCACCTCACTCCAGAAAGAATGGCTGCTATCATGAAATCAACCAATAACAAATGCTGGTGGGGCTGTGAGGAAAGAGGAACCCTGCTCCACTGCTGGTGGGAGTGTAGACTGGTGCAACCACTGTGGAAATCAGTATGGAGATACCTCAAAGAAGTAGGATCGGAAGTCCCATTTGACCCAGCTATTCCCCTGCTGGGTATCTTCCCCAAAGAATTAAAAGAATCATACCACAGTGATATATGCACCCATGTTCATGGCAGCACAATTCACGATAGCTAAAACTTGGAAGCAACCCAATTGCCCATCAGCTGGAGACTGGATAAAGAAAATGTGTGTTTTTTTAAAAAAATAAAATGGAGTATTACTCAGCCATGAAGAATGAGAAACTAGAGACATTTATAGCTAAATGGATGCACATTGAGGCGATATTCTTAAGTGAAATAGGACACACATGTGGTAAATACCAAACAGTTTCTCTAGTGAGAAACTGAAAATGTAAATAAGGACTAAAAGATGTAACAGATAATGTGAAATAGATAATGTGAAAGAAAAGGGTCAAAGGGGAAGGGGAAGTGGGAAGGGTAGGGGAAAAGAAGGGAATGGAATTAATATGAGAAAAAAATGGAAACAAAGTCTTTGTTGATAGGGAGGGGTAGAGGGCTTGCAGAGAGGGCAGGGGAATGGGGAAAAAATAAGAACCACAATGGATTATGTAAAGGTGCAAATTTCCAATGATGATTGTCATTATATTGTATACCTTAAATGTACCAATAAAATTAATTAAAAAATATTTAAGAAAATGTAAATACAATGAAACTGTTTATAAGTTACCAACAATCTTTTTAAGTACTGGGGATCCAACTCAGGACCTTGTGCTTGCCAGGCAGGCGTGGTGCTACTGAGCTACATTCCCAGCCCTTTAAAATGCACAGAACAAACTATTCCTTATCTTTTTTTGATGAAACTGGAACTATTAAGGGTTACTCTATTGCAAAGGGAAAAGGCTTATTTTTAAGATCAAGTGACTTTAAATTTTAAGAGGCAGTAAATTATAAAGATAAGTGATACAGAATATCTGAGGAAAACTAGAGTTCACTTTCATAATTTCAAATTAAGAAGAGTAAGAAGGAAACCAGTGCACAATCTAACTTTTAACAAATATGTCACTATCTAGAACCCTTTGTCCAGCCTGGACTGCAGTGAGTAAAGAATTAACTTGGTCCACATCTAAGATATATAATATAATGTGTAGAAGTAATAAAACTTCCTTTAAAAATATTTTTAATAGTTTAATAGCTGAAAAACTATTACTGATCATTACATTTTCCTTGCCAAGCTGCACAAGTGCATGTAACATCCTGGGTTTCCACAGGACTGGCTGTGTGTGGGTACAGGAAGTGAAGTTAGCACTGCACTGCACCCTTCCCTCAACAGTATTCCACTGTCACCTATGCAGCTCATGCTGGAGCATGCACAGCTGAGTTATGAAAAATGTTGCTAAAACAATCACATAATAATGTTAAAAGTTTATGATCTTGTGGGGTTACAGCACTAGATGTTCTGGGCCACATGTGCCCAAGAGTTACATGAACATGCCTGATCTAGAAGTTACGCTCTATGAAGGCAGATATGTTTTGTTCACTATATTTCTACTACTTAAAAGAACAAGTACTGGGCCAAGGATTTAGCTCAGTGGTTCTGCCACCTGCCTTGCAAGCACAAGGTCCCAAGTTCAATCCCTGGTACCAAAAAAACAAAAACAAAAACAAAGAACAAGCACTAATAAATATTTTGTTAAATAATGTTTATAATTTATAATCTATATAGTGATATTAATTAGAACTGTTTGAATAGAGTCCTAATCTTCACTACACAACTGAGTATAAAAATATGCAAATCTCAGTTAAATAAATAAGTTTATGGAAATCTTAATTATTTGGATCATGAAACATGATGGGTGGATGCAATTGTTGATTAAAGGCAAAGCACCAGAGATGATTGTATATCAGAACTTTTAGGCTGCCATGAACCAGCATTTGATTTCTATTAGGTCCCGTTTTATTTTAGAACTATGATTCTTCTGATAAAAATAATATGATTATTCTAACTTAAAGAGCTCAGAAATGTCTTTATAAAGATCACATTCAAAATCTAATTCTCCTATACTATTTCCTAACAGTCTATTTCTGATAAGAAAGTGCATTGTACACAATGCACTTAATACTTCCATACACTCTCTGTACTTTACTTACCAATCTCTATCCCAATTCACATTGTTCAATATTACTCTACACCTGGCACAGCTTCCCTAAAATTTCACATATTTAAATCTATTAAATGTTAATGCACTAGCTGAAATGGAACCTTCTTTCTGAAGCTTTCCAGGTATCTTTCAGTTAGAAGTAATGTTTCTCTCTTTCAAAATTCCTCACATTTTCTTTATTCATCCTAGGGGCTAGGTATGTTTCAAAATTCAGACTGCTTTG
Source organism: Heterocephalus glaber (assembly GCF_053883595.1). Classification (NCBI taxonomy): domain Eukaryota; kingdom Metazoa; phylum Chordata; class Mammalia; order Rodentia; family Bathyergidae; genus Heterocephalus; species Heterocephalus glaber. The sequence goes on from NW_028258147.1 coordinate 27,798,828, forward strand.
GGATTTTAGAAAAATAATAAAGAACAAATATTTATTGTATAATACCTCTAGGGAAGCCTGAGGCTGCAAGCAGTAACCAAACACACTGACAATTTTGCAGTGAGATATATGAATACTCACAAATAAACGAGACAGAGATCCTACCAGCTTCTTGTCAATTCTAAATCTAAACAGGTTGTGCTGCCAAATGAGATTAATATAATCCATTTTTTAAAAAAAATCCATTCTTTTAAAACTCTGGATATTCAGATCTTTCTAAAGATTTTGGAAAGACAGATAAGGCACTATGGACCAGTAATTATTTTCTAGAACATATGATTTTATATTATTCATGTTTATTGTATGCCATAAGTTCCATGAGGCTGATTCCTCTAAATACATGAGCCTTATTTCTTGCAATACATAAATTACTTCTGAAGCAAATCTAGAAATTGTGAAATATGAAAAAAAGTTGAGATCTGATTAACCTGAATGTTCAATATTTATTGTAAAAGTCACCATAACAGAGTTTGAAATATTATATGATTTAATTTTCAAGTTCTAGAAAATTACTGTTATCTTCTTTCAAAAAATATAAAGGACTAAAAAAGTACTATCTAATAAAAAAGAATAGCACACAAGTGTATTTAGAAGGCAAATAATCCCTATAACTTTCTGAGACCTATAGTCCAGAGAGTTACTAAATTTAACTATTTCTGTATATCCCAGTTCACACAGATATATGACTTATTTATGCTATATTTTACTCCTTGTTCTTTCACTGTAGTAAATAATCCAAACTGTTACTTTTTTATTTATTAGGACCAAGGCCATATAGAAAAACTGATCCGCACATAACATAAAAATTCTTAATGAAAACTTAAATCAAACTAAAATGTACATCTAAAAGCATTAAATATTGCCTTCACTTGTTAAAAAAGGCAAGCATCAGGCTGGGGATTTAGCTCAGTGGTTTTGCTGCCTGCTGAGCAAGCGCAAGGACCCGAGTTCGATCCTCAGTACCAAAAAAAAAAAAGGCAAGCATCTACATTGAAAAATAATGACTCAGTCAATGATATTAGCAAGTCTTTCACATATATTAATAAAAGAAGCAGACTGCTTACATGAAAAAGCTGCAGACTAAGAAACTATCAGAAACAGAAAGCAGCTCTGGTCCAGAAGAGTGGACCTTTGACTTACAAACTCAATTTGTTTGAGAGGGCTGGTTGTTAACTCAAGTTGGTCAACTGAAGGCTCAGGCTCCTCTACACAGCCTTCAAAGTCTCTTTCCTATATACAGGCAGACCTCAGTGTCCTTAGAGAGACACTGGCCCAGGATTTCTCAATTGACCCCACACAGGAAAGGATGTTGTAATGTTCCTTCCAGAACTCAGAACTCTGTAAAGGTTAAATCTGTATCTGAGACCATCTAGAAGCACAAGCAGCTGGAATTTAGGTCATAACTTAAGGCTTTGTTTGTAAGTTAAAACAAAAATTCTGGCCCACTATCACCACTCTTGTTCAATATAATTCTGGAAATATTAGCCACAGCAATTAGAAAAGAGAAAGAAATAAAAGGAACAAAGACAGGAATGGAAGAAGTCAAACTGTCACTATTTGCTGACAATATGATACTTTACATAGACGACCCAAAAAACTCCACCAAAAGACTTCTAGCCTTAATTGACAGAGTAGAGTAGCTGGATACAAGGTCAGTTCTCAAAAAACAATAGCCTTCTTGTACACAAATAACAGACTCATTGAGAGAGAAATTAGGGAAACAATTGCTTTTACAAAAGCATCCAAAAAAATGAAATATCTAGGAATCAATCTAACAAAGGAAGCAAAAGATCTCTACACTGAAAACTACAGCACTCTGAAAAAAGAGATCGAAGAGGATTCAAGAAAATGGAAAGACATCCCTTCTTCCTGGGTAGGAAGAAACAATATAGTGAAAATGGCCATACTTCCAAAACTACTATATAGATTTAATGCAATGCCGACGGAAATTCCAACAATATATTTCACAGAACTAGAGAAAACAATCCAAAAATTCATTTGGAACCAGAAGAGACCTAGAATAGCTAAAGCAATTCTAGGTAACAGACATGGCAGGGGGTATCACAAATCCCACCTTGAAACTATACTACAAAGCTACTGTGATAAAATCAGCATGGTACTGGCAAAAAAACAGATCTGAGGATCAGTGGAATAGAAGAGAAGATACAGTAACAACTCCAGATATACTCAGCCACCTCATCTTTGACAAAGGAGCCAACCATCCTCACTGGAGGAAAGATAGCCTATTTAATAAATGGTGTTGGAAAAACTGGATTTCAACCTGTCAAAGATTAAAACTAGACCCATACCTATCACCATGCACTAAACTAAGATTGAAGTGGATTAAATATCTAAATATTAAGACAGAAACACTAAACTTTCTGGAAGATAAGTTAGGTAGAACTGTTGAAGACACTGGCATAGGAAAAGACTTTATGAACAAAACCTCAGTAGCATAGGAACTTGCACAAAGAATCAATAACTGGGATCTCATTTATTAAAAAGCTTCTGCACTGCAAGAGAAACCACCAACAGAGCTAAGAGACAACCTACAATGTGGGAAAAATTTTTTAGCAGCTATACCTCAGACAAAGGATTACTATCTAGAATATATAAAGAACTGAAAAAAATCAGACCCCCCAAATTTAAAGACCCAATTCAAAAATGGGTATCTGAAATGAACAGACATTTCTCAAAGAAGTAAAAGCAGCAAACAGACATGAAAAAATGTTCAACATCACTCATCATTCGAGAGATGTTGATGAAAACAACACTGACATTCCATCTCACCCCAGAAAGAATGGCTGCTATCAAGAAATCAATCATTAACAAATGTTGGTGGGGTTGTGGGGAGAAAGGAGCCCTTCTCCATTGTTAGTGGGAGTGCAGACTGTTGTAACTACTGTGGAAATCATTATGGAGACACCTAAAGCAACTAGGACTGGAAGTCCCATTTGACCCAGCTATTTCCCTGCTGGGTATGTTCCCAAAAGAATTAAAAGACTCATACCACAGCTATATACGTGCACCCATGTTTACAGCGGCACAACTTGTAATAGCTAAAGCTTGGAAACAGCCCAATTGCCCATCAACTGGAAACTGGATAAAGAAGATGTGTTTTTTTTTTTATAAAATGGAGTACTACTCAGCCATAAAGAATGAGAAACTAGAGACATGTATAGCTAAATGGATGCATATTGAGGCCATACTCTTAAGTGAAATAAATAGGACACACATGTGTAAATACTGAATAGTTTCTCTGGTGTGAGAAACTGAAAGTGTAAATAAGGGTTAAAATGATTAAAACAAATAATTGATAATTTCAAATACGAAGAAAAGTTCCAAAGGAGTAGGGGAAGTGGGAAGGGTAGGGGAAAGAAGGGAAAGGAAAAATTATGAGAAAAGGAAAAATTGGAAACAAAGTCTTTGTAAATAGGGAAGGGTGGAGGGGGTAAAGGGAGGGCTGGGAATGGGGAAAAAATAAGAACCAAGATACATCATGTACAGGTACAAGTACCCAATGATAAATGTAAATGTACTGTATACCTAAAATGTACCAATAAAAGAATTTAAGGAAAAAAAAAAAGGGAAGTCAGAACAATTAAAGAGAAAATATGGAGCAGAGACATACAGCCTGGAAGGACAATTAAAATTCTGTCAACCATTCAGCTCTTTGTAGATTCCCAGATGACTTGCGTTTAGTAGCTATCCAGGTGGCTGGCTGAGGTTTTCACCTATTACCACGTTTCTGGCATCCTAAAACAGTGGGCTACAAGCCATTTTTGCAGAAAAGTGAGAGTTGAACCATTACTAATTGTCTACATAATCAAGTGGAGACCTTGAGGATTTTTATTCAATGACTTGTGGCTTTTCATAATAAAAAAGCAAAACGAGTCACTGAGAAGATGGTAAATTTATTTGTAGCTCCCTAGAAACTCTTCTCCTTCTACAGAAGGCAGATGAAAAGGTTAATTCTCAGCTACCTGAGAAGCTGGGACACCTGGGCTCAATAACAGAATTTCTTTGCAATCCAAAAGGCTGACTCTATCCTATCAGAAAGAACTCAAAGCCTAACTGAAAAAGAATTAATAATGTGGAACAGGGAATAATTTGACAGAGTAGAGAAAATTCCATTTTTAACCTATTCTGCACTGTGGGAAACAGTGACTAATGTGGTCTGAGTATGTGAGCAAAGGTTTGGAAAAAAAAAAACCCATATGAACCAAGTAAGAGGCAGGGAATAAGAAATGCCTGGTTCTTACCACTGTTAAGTGATTTTGAAATTCTGTCATCAATGCATAATGGAGAGTAAAAACAACTCAATATATCTGAATCTTCACAGACATAAAGGTATGTCTATATTTTAAATATACACATTTCTACTATGTCATTTCATCGTTGCCATGAAATTTATTGTGCCAATCCTCAGTTCTTTTATGTTTCTTGCTGTCCACAATCATTAAAAACAAATGGGTTAATAAAAAAAAAACCCCAAAAAACCAAAAAACCAAAATTCTGGTCATAACCCAAGCTGTTTGTATGTCAGGGTCCACTGTAACTCAAGGGTCTACTGTACTGTACTGTAAATAGAGCTAAAGTAATACTTTTAATGCAGATTTTATAAATTAGAGGGATCACAAAAGCTTTCAAACCAGTAAAATGCCCTTTCTTAGAAACAACACAAACAGGCCAGTTGTATATATTTCAATATTAACTCAATTATATAAGAACAATTCAAGCTCAGAAAAAATTTTCTGTAGAATTATGTCATACCAGGACAGCTAGAAACAGGTGTTCCCATATTAATGAGGCAAAGAGCACATCGAGGAAGGGGTTTTCGACAGCCAGGGCAGCTTGTGACTTTAGACTTTGTTGGGGAGCCACTCACACCATACTGACTAAAACCTCTGCCCTGATGAGGCACAGATGAACAGCTGTAGGAGATGGACTTGCCACAGAAATTACAACTCACAAACACCTACAAAACAAATGAGAAGAGAAATAAATGTGATGCAAATCATAAAGATGATAAAGTTTTAACCAAAAAATTATTTTATAGTATCTTAAAAACCATCTGAGGGCTGGGGATTTAGCTCAGTGGCACCACGCCTGCTTTGCAAGTGCAAGGTCCTGAGTTCGATCTCCAGTACCAAAAAACAAAAAACAAAAAACCATCTGACACTGCAAAATGACTTATCTGCTAAATCTGATTAGCTCTCATTTATAATCACCCCTTAGTTACAATACATGGGTAGCTCCTTTCTGTTATCTTCAGTTATATTCTTCCAAATACCATTGATATTGCTGGAAAATTAGGAACTTCAGACCCTGACATTTTAGATTTAACAAAGACATTAGAATTCACATGGCCATTTAAAATATCCTCTGACTTTTTAAAAAAGTTCAGCGATGTAATCTTCTGAACAAAATTTCCTTATAAAGAAAACAGTCTGTTCCTAAAATAAAAAGGAGTTAAGGATCCTTAAAGACAAATTGTTAAAATTTTAGAATAGCAGCAGTATATGGTATTCATTTGCTTTTATAGTAAATGCCTCAGTTTTTATTATACAGATTATTAACATATACAATAGCATATCATTTTACAATACTCTGGTTGCTTTAATATAAGCATATTAATTTCTCAATTTCCTAAAATAAGAGCACCATCCAGTGCCCATATTGAGGAAAACCTAATCCTTAATGTCTAAACTAAGATAAAATGATCTTAGATCATGTGTCCCAGTGAAAGGGAATTTCTAGGCAAACAGATAAATTTCTAACAAAAAAATAACTAAATTTGACTACTATGAGTTAACTGTGTTATTAAGCAACTATGAGTTAACTAGCTAACTATGTTCTTTGTAGAATGTACCTGAGTAGCCACTACAACTTCTGTAATCTATCACCAAAAGAGCGTAACGGACTTAGAAAGTCCTGCCAAGAACTCCCCCCACAATGCACTGCTTTGTGTAAACTCTGCTTGCTATATTCCCAGGGAAACGCCAATGAAATTAAGATGTAAAAAATGTCAAATAACTAACCAAACAAAGACTGCCAAATACTCTGCTTCCGTACTTCCTGCTTGCAACCCTATAAAACTGGCGGCTCACTGATATTCTGGGCTTGACTTCTTTGGGAGCAATCCTAGTCAGGTCCATTAATGTAATAAAAAAGTTGTACAATGCCTCCTGCCTCCCTGGGTGTCTTCCTTCCCAGATTCAGTTTGCTACACCACTAGGACAGCGGTGGCAAACTTATGGCCCATGTGCCACAGTGGGGTGTCTGCATCACTGAAAGCTCTAAATGGTTCACCATCACAGTCCTAGGATACTGATTCCATGGTTTTTAAACTAGCGCTAAAAGAAAAAAAGATTTCCATGTACAATTAGACATATAAAATGCATATACTATTAAGTTAAAAAAATTTCCCCAAATCCTGCTTTATTGCACATTAAGAGTGCAGAAAACTACATAGATGGGATTTCTAATATCACATTAATAGTTTAGATTCTGAAAGGCCTTGACACATATTGGAAAACTTCATACAACCCCAGGATTTAGGCTTTCCTAAGATCCTCTGGACTTCTGTAGTTTGTTCCATCTCAGACTAATGCTCAACCGCCTAGTATGATTGTTAGGACTGGCAGAACCAAAGAACAGGAAGATCAAGAGTAAGTACAATCTGAAATAGACATCAATGGGAACTTGATACAAGCAAAAGAATGAGCTGAAAATAACTTATTAAATTGAAATAAAACATGTTATCATTTGATTCTCTGTAAAACAATGTTCTTACCTGTGCTAATGGCTTGGAACTGGGATCCAACTTACTCCTGTGAATATCAAATTCAGCTCGTTTGTGCCAAAACCTCCAAGCATCTAATAAATTTCTATAATTCTCAATCCAGTACTGGACTCTTTCATCTTTCAGAACATCTAAAGGTGAGCCCTAAAAAGAACACAAATTATTTCCGTTGTTTAAAATGTTCTGTTTAACCCAGAGGATTCTGTGTAACATGGGAGTACGAGTCAGACAGAAGAAACAGTCCCCCTTTTTGCCAAAAGTTGTTTCCTAATGAGGATACAGATAACGGATAGAAGCTCCATTAATTTACCTCAAGCTGGTCTTCTCTAATGATATAAATATACATCACAGATACCATACTGGCTAGGGAAGTGTAATTCTCTTTTAGTTGAGTTTAAGGAGCTGGGAACAAACAATTCACCTCCATGGTTGAATAGTGATGTGAAAAGTTTTGTCCTAACTATTAAAACCTCTGGGTTCATAAACTCTTTACTAGTTTATCCAAATACACACCAAAATTTCTCAATCACATATAAATGAGTACGGAGCCTTATTCTTCATATCTAGCAAGGTACTATAAATGGAAATGCTGTTTTTGAACACCTATCATCTGTAAATTAATCTATTCTTTCTCTTGCCTCCAATTAAAATATATTTTTTTTTTACTTAACAAAAAAAGAAAGAAAACAAAAACCAAACATTTTCTTGACCCCCCCCCCCACAGGGCATAATGCAAAGTAACAATTTTTTTCTTAAATTTACTGGAGTTTTGGAGTTCTCATTAAGAACTTCTTTTCTCTTTCTTTCTTCTTTTTTTTTGTACCAGGGATCAAACTCAGGACCTTGCGCTTGTGAGCCAGGCACGGCACCACTGAGCCTGTCTTTCTTTTTTCTTTTCTTTTTTTTTTTTTAACAGTACTATGGATTGAATTGAACTATATCCTCAGTCTTTTAAAAAAATTTTTACTTTGAGAAAGGGTCTAAGTCTCTAAGTTTCCCAGGCTGGGCTTGGAATTGTGATCCTCCTGCCTGAGTCTCTCAGAGTCCTGAGATTGCAGGCATGTACCACCATGCCCAGCTAAGACTTCAATTTCTTGGTGGTAAGAATTTTCCTTAACCTGTATTTTCCTTAACCATACTAGATGGTAGCTGTGACATTCTACATTTCATCTATGCTTGGTTTCAATTTTTGTAGAAGGCTTTTAGCTCTGTCTAGGAAATCCTCCTGAACTTTACATGATACAGAAAGCAGAGAAAGACTACTTGTAATACCTTGGACATGAGTTTGAATCCCAGTTTTCCCAGTCCTACTTGAGGCCAGACAGAAAAGGAAAATAATATTAGAAAAAAAACTAGCAAACATTTTACTTATGGGAAAAGAATAGAAGCCTGTAACAGTTAATAAAATCTATCTTTAGATATTCAATCAAAAGCATGAGCCTGTCTTTCATCTATTAAGTATTAATTTCATGATCAGTTAAATTTAGCAAAAAATGTGAAAAACTCATAATTTTATTTCTTAAAAAAAAGAAAATATCTACTTTAGTCTTAAATATGGCCAATTAAGCAAAACTAAGTACTAAAGTAGTGTATTATCCCTGGTTTTAAAAAAAATTCACAGAGCTGGGTATGGTGGTGTAAACCTGTAATCCCAGCATCCCTCAAGGCTGAGCCAGGAGGATCACAAGTTCAAGCCTAGTCTGGGCAGCTTAGTGAGACCCTGTCTCAAAAATTTAAAAAAAGGGCTGTGGATGTAGCTCAGTACAAATGCCTTGGGTTTGAGCCCCAGTACTGGGGATGGGGGTGGGGATCACAGAAAAACTAGGTGTCATCATACCCTCTTCCTGGTTTCATGGCACTAAAGATGAACTAAAAAGACGGCAGTAAGGACAAATTAAAAAGAATTTGGTCAACTCATATTTGGTATGGCTTCTCTAGACCTGCCCTGATAAAGCCTAAAATCACCAAAATCTGTAGAGGAAATAGTTCAGAGATTAGTCTGACCAAACCAGTAGGGCTTGGGCAATAACTTGGGCTTCTCACAGATTCACAGTAACAAAAAGGAAGGCCAAAATTCATCAACAAGTAACTGAACTCTCAAAAGTAATAATAATCATTATTTTTCAGAAAAGGATCAAAGTAGCCAGATCTACATAATATGTATACGATGCCCAATAGTCAATAAAGAAATCACTAGACATATAATAGGCAAATGTGCTTCAAAGTAAAGGAAAAGGAGGTCAACAGAATTAAAAATAAAATAACTGATACATTAAGATTTAGCAAAGACCAATGCAGCAGGTTCAAAAAAAGTATTCTATGACTGACAAACACAATAGCTGAAATTAAGAATTTGCTGGAAACCTTAATAGCAGATAAGAGATACAGAAGAATCAATATATAAATCAAGGAAAATAATTCAATCTGAAGAACAAAGCCCTCACCCCAGACTCGAACCTTAGGCACTTATGGACAATATCAAATGGTTTAATATCTACATCATAAGAGTCCAAAAACAAAAAAGAACAAGATTGGAGCAACAAAAAATATTTAAAGAAATAATGAATGAAAATTTCCCAAATCTGGTGAAAAACACTAACAGGCACAAGAAGCAAAACCATTAACAGATATAAGAAGCTAAATGACCTACAAGCAGGATTAAAAAATGACAACTAGGCACATGAGTATAATACTGTTGACAAGCAAAGATAAAGAGAAAATCTTGAAAGAAGCCCAAGAAAAAAATGAATGATCAACAGGGAGACAAAGAAGAGCAGACTTTTCATCAAAAATAACGGGGGCTAGATAATATGAGGCTACCTCTTTTAAGTGTTGAAAGGAAAAAAAAGATGAACTAGACATTTTCAGTTAAAAATTAAAAGCTGAGGGAATTCTTCACGTATACTATGAGAAATGCTAAAGAGAAAGACCAAAGGGAAAAGATACCAGGTGAAACAGAAGGAATGAAGAATGCCAGAAATAGCAAATAAGTGAATAAATACAAGGTCATTTCCTTTCAACTCATAAAAGACACAATTTTTCAAAAACAAAAATAGTAACACTGAATGTTAAGTTTCTTCTAATATATGTGGTGTAATAAAAATACAATAAATGATTAAATATAAATTTAAAAATTTATTTCAGTAAAAGATACACTACCATTAACTCCACCCTACCCTCAATACACAAAATGTATTGAGTGTCTTTCCTGGCTGTCTGGATATCCTGAATTGATTCAAAATGTTTACAGCAATTTCTGACAAATAACATGGTGTATCCTCATCTAACTTCTTTACCTGATCTTGCACCATGAAGCTTTTGGCTCTTCCTTAAAGTCAAAATGACCATGAGAGGTAAACATTTTGAATGTTGTAAGTGTTCAGTTGTAGGTGTTCGATACTGTGTCCCAGAGATGAAAAAGTGACTAAGACACACACTGGAATCAGAGAAGTGGGGTCATTGATGTAACTATATCTGACCATGTGGCGAAGCCCTTGGAATTGGTTCATGGGAGAACTTTGTAAAGTCTTGGAGATGTCACATAGAGGAGCCTTAGAATGCTGAAAGCAGAGTTTGATGGGAGATACTGGTAGGAACTCAGAAGCCCAGAATGCTGACAGGAATGTAGACTGTAAAGGCCAGGCTCTGGAGGTTTCAGTTAGGAACAAGGACTCCACTGACAGTTGGACTAGAGGCCATATGTGTTGTGGTTTGGTAGAAAATTTGTCTATATTTTGCCATAGTTTGAGACTTTGCATGAGACTGAGATTAAGGGTGGTGGACTAATTAATCTGGTGTAGGAAATTTCAAAGCAGCCCAATGTTCAGGGTGCAGCATGAGTACTGCATGCTATAATTTCTTACATCTATACTGAGAATCAGAATAGGGGGCAGAACTGAACAATCTGAAGTTTGTAGTTTTGCCAGAAAGAAAGAGTCTATAAAGTTGAAGCAAAGGACAGCATGGTTGCTGAAAAGATTTGCATTATAACAAAGCCAAGTATTTTGCATCAGGACAATAGAAAAGATGGCCTGAAGTTAACTCAGGAATCACCCAGACCCTATCCTTCATTATTTCAAGGGTGCAAAACTGTAAAGCTTTCAATTGAGAAGAGTGCCTCTGGCCCTTCTGCTTAAGAACAGCTGCCTAAGGAACTGGTTCCCTGGGATTTGTTACATAATGGTCAGTCATTCTGGCATTCAGAGTTGCTGTAGCCATTATCACAGGGGGCATGGCTACTGCTTGAGCTGGTGGTAGACCTTAGTGTCATCCATGTGGTGCTGGCTTTACAGACATGCAGAATACAGGAGCCATGGGCTCACAGAGCCTTTTACCTAGATTTCAGAAGAAGGCCTGGGAAGCCCAGCAGTGTGCCCCCACGAGGGCAGAGAGTGAAGCTATAAGAGTGAAGCCAAAAGCACAAGAGACCCCAAGAAGCTAGAGATGACAAGAACATGCTGTCTGCTAAGGAAAGCTCCAGGGAGTGAGTAAAACCACCCTAAGAAAGAAGCCATGTGAATTGCAACAAGCAATGCTACAGAGTCAGGGTTACCCAAGCCTTTTGGAATTCACAACTTGATCCAGGTACTGGACATGGAACTACAAGATTTAATGTTTGCCCTGCTGGGTGTTAGTCCTGCTTTGCTTGCTTTGGTTCCATTCCTTTCTATGTCCCTATTTGTCTCTTTTGGAATAGGAATGTTCACCCTGTAATAATATATATTAGAAGTACAGTCTGTGAGTAACTTGGTCCGTGAGTGTTTTGCAAGACAAGCAAAGATTTCTGAGAAATTTTAACTTGATAAACAAGCAATGTCTTCCAATACAAGTAGTATGTCATGCTGAACATCACAGGATCACAACTGCTTCTTCTCTCTCTCTGCTTTCATATACAAGAGGTTTGGATTATAAGCAGAATGAATTATTAACGTAAACTAAGGTATTACTGTATTTGACTTTCTTTTTGACTTTTACAGGGGCTCACAGCTAAGAGCTTGCCTGAGTCAAACTCTGTGAGCCAAAATAAACATCCTTTAAATTGTGGATGTCCAGTATCAGTCTCAACAATGGGAAAGTGATTAAGATAGTACGTAAGTGTAATTACCCTGCTGTAACATTTGCGAAGCTCTAAATTTGAAGTAAGAAAGTGCCAAGTATAAGGTAGGAAAAGGAAAGGAAAAGGTAAAAAAAAAAGAAAGCGTGAAGAGCATATTCGGTTTGTAATGTGAAGTATGGGGGGCTAAAATGTTGATCGTGATAAGGATGCATCTTCATAGACTGAAGGCAACAACTTTAACAAAAACATAATAAAAAGAGTATTTAATTAAAAGGGCAATAGAGGAATTAAAGTAAAACAAATATTCAATTTACCCAAAATAAGGCAATAAAGGAGCAGAGGAGTAAAACATAAAGACAAAATTCAAACAAATAACAAAATGGCTAACTTAATCTTGACCATGTAAATATAAATAGAGGAAACATCCCAATTAAAAAGCAACAACTATCAGTCTACAATATTTTTTGTTTATTTGTTTTTTGAGATAGGTCTCACTATGTAGTTCAGGCTGGCTCTGACCTCATATGCAACCCAGGCTGGCCTCAAACATGGCAATCCACCTGCCTCAGCCTCTCAAATGCTGGGATTACAGGCACAAATCACCATGCCTGGCTTTAGTCTAGATATTAAAAAAGCAACTATCATACATTGTCAACCTTTAAAATATATTTCATATATCTAACGAAGTTAACCCATTTGTACTCTGTAGTCATACTTCTGCAATTTAACAGACAGAATCTTATTCCAGAAAGAAAAAACTTTTTTCTTTCATAGGCAGTGGCATGATAACTTTAGGTAAGTTTACTTTACAGTTTGTGAACCACTATTCAGTTACACTCGCAGGAAGGTAGATCTGGGGAATGGACATTTTACAATGGTTACCTTTACCTAGTACACAGCAAGCTTTTATATTGTATAAAAGGAAGAGAGCAAGAAAGAGGGTATCCATGAAAGGATAAGATTCTCCAGAAATCTGCTTTTACCCACTGGACAGTAAAAATGAGAAAAAACAGATAAAGGAGTTGCCCAAATCATCCTCACTGATAACAGAAAGAGAAACTGAGAGTTAAGAGAACTGTGATTTAACTTGGCTTCTGAATTTGAAGTGAGACTGTAGCTCATATCAGGGAAAGAGAAACTCTTTTGTAGAAGATGCAGTTCTGTCAACAATTGGAGAAATTGAAGAAAAGTTTCTTTGTTCCATTTGAGCTTTACACAAATTCAGATGCAATCAAGACTGGTACTTTCCAGAATGAAAGGAAAAACTGGATAACCCAATAAGACTCAGGGACAGTAAGATAAGACACAAGTCCTCAGCAGATCAAGTGATTAGATCAAAGCTAAATGTCTTCTAGAAATCCTAAGTAAACAAAAGTACATGCTCTCTTTCAACTGAGGGAATACAGAAAGTGGTTCAGGTTTCTTTCTTTTACTTTTTTTTTTTTTTAAGTGTGTTGTCAAACTGCACTAACCTGTAACATGCAGTAACTTGCTGTCTGGACATCTCCAGTTCTATCAACATAACTCTCCATTAAGTCCACTCCATCCTTAGTAAGGCCTGTAAGCAAAATTCCTTCCAGATTTCCTGCTTCTTTCATTTCATTGGTCAATTTCTCGATGTATCTATTTAACTAGAAAATTCAAAGTGATTTTTTTCTAAAGCAGTCTGTTTCACTTGCTTTGTACTTGAAAACTACATTTGGAACAATCTGATTCATCAAGGAAAACATTTAAAATAAAAGCCAAGAAGGAAAGAAGGCCACATCTACTATTTCAAATTTCAATCAGTATCCACAAATATTACCCAACATTTTAAAAAGCAAGACATTTACTATGTTCTGATAATTATTTTATTAAAACAATAGTTTACTATTTTGAGAGAGAATTGTCCTCATTATTCTGCAAAACTCTTGTTGTCTATTGTGGGAATATTTAATGTAATCACAGAATCTGAGTTGAAAGGGAACTTCAAAAACAGTAACAACCATTTTTTTCAGTGTTCTCTGACTCAATGCCACCTCAAACTCCAGCCAAGATTCCTCTATATTCCTCAGCATTTCATCATTATTAAAGTACTTAACACACTGTATTACTAGTTGTTTATGTACACTTCTCCCTCACTATACTCACAGCTGCAACTGTTTATTATATTGAAAATAAAGGATTTCTGTCATAGCATCACTAAGAAGTGAGTTTAACATTTTTATCTGCCAACCAGTCTTTCCCCTCAAAGCAAAATTGAACTAAAATATCAAGTCAATATTCTAAAGAAGTAAATTTAGTTATGATAGACACATTTACAGTATCTCCAATATAATAAAAAATGAGTACTTTTGGAATCTATAAAAAGCACACATATAACTACATATAAAGACTTCTTATACAAGTGATAATAAGTATTAATCACCTCACATATATAATTAAATCATTTCTCACCTGAGTATCACTAAGGAATTTACAAGCAAATGCCACTCTGTCACGTACCGCAACTTTGTCTTCATACTGGAAAAAAGAAAAAGCAACACGTTACCTGTACATGCTGTAAGATTTAAATTTTTACAGAGACTAAATATATGTTTGTTTTTAAGTATGCTAAATTACTGTATAATGTTGGAAGAGTCAATGACTGCCTGGGATTCCTTTTCTCATATAACTCTCAAGGAACTTAAAATTAAAGCTGTAGTCCTTTTGTTTTTTTGTTTTTGGTTTTTTGGGTTTTTTTTGGTACCAGGGATCGAATACGGGACCTTGCACTTGTGAGGCAGACGGTGGCACCATTGAGCTAAATCCCTGGCCCCTTAAAGCTCTAGTCCTTGAAAGTAAAGATTTAGTTTTTTAAAATGGACCAAATTTACTTTTTAAAAAAAATTCAAGCTGGGTGTGATGACACACACCTGTAATTCCAGTACTTGGGAGGCTGAAGCAGAAGGATCACCGTGAGTGTGAGGCCAGCTTGGACTACATAAGGAGTTTGAGGCCAGCCTGAACAACACAGCAAGATCCTGTCTCAACACACCCCGCCAAAAAAAAAAAATTCAGTTGGGTCTTATATAACATAAAATATAAGCAATTATGGATATTTCATCAAATTTAAGATGTCATGTAATCCTTCTATTACAGAAATTAATTTTGAAGAAACTAGAAAATCTTTCATTGGCTAAGTTAATCAACAAGTCTAAGCAATTTGTGAACTGAGTACACAAGTATTGTTTAGAAAGAATACCTGTATCTTTCTAAATATAAAACATCAAGTCTTAAAATAAATAAATAGATCCAGTTTTGTGTTTAAAGTAAAATACTGTTCTATATGTGATTTGTGGCAAAATTTTCAGAGGCATTATAACAAATGTTTATATACCTGTCAATATTGTAAAATACCTATGAAAAATGTTTGCTATAAATTTAGGAAAGTATACATTAATTCTGTGAGTAGTAAAAAGTTATTTAAAGGTGGGAAAAAATCTAATTTCCATTGAAGCCATTCTACAAAAATTTTCCCTCTTTAAATATATGATCCCTTAGTATGTTTTCTTAATTATAAAATGTAATCCTGCCCTAGAGGAAACAAACTCTTAGACTTAGTTGCATGTGTTATAATTTTGATTTGGAAAGTGTTATAAATATTATTTGTCCTATTTTAGAGCTGGGAAAACTAGAGCCCAAAAAGGTTAACTGTGGTACAGGAACTCAGGCCTTTATCAGACTTTCCAATTCAGTGTGTTTCACTACCTTACTGCAATTTAACACTAAGAAAAAAAAAAAAAAAGCCCACTGATTACAATTACATACACATAAAGTATAATTAAATACATTATTCAGTTTGGATATATGAATTTTCATCTCAGTTATTCCTTACTTAATAACCCACATTTAAGAATGAGAATGAAAGGGTACTTAAAATATGAAAATTTAATATTTAAACAGTATACTTTATAAATTCACTTCTTTTTCTAATCTTCATTCTCTTTTACTTACTGGAAGCATCATTTTACGGCTTCAAGATTCAATATTTAATGTATTCTCTTTAACAAAAGTAGTAGTAACAATCAAAAAATAAACATTAATTTTAAATGGCTAGAAAAGTTCAATGGTAATTTATTAAAAGTAACGGAAAAATAGATGAACTGTGCAAAATGCCAAAATGAACATTAACACTGAAAATTTTAATATGATACACCAATAAAGTATATACTTTTACAAATTCTAAGGGATTGACATTTAAATCAATTCTTCAAACACTGTAATATAAGAAATGCTGTAACAGCAAACATAGAAGTTGCAGTATATAAGACTCTTCTCACTGCTAGAAAGAAGCCCAACAACACAAAGTAAGTTGTACTAATAGGAAGCTGAAAATCCAACAACAGAAACCAAAGTGCAGATCAAGAAGCTATTTGGTGATGTGGTAGCTAAAACAGGAGAGAAAAAATAACAACAAAAAAGACCAAATACTGAAAAAAATAAAATGGTCCACTATAAGTAGTAGTATGATCATAATTTACCTTCCAAATACAAACAGGTCTGAGAATTAACAAGTGTTAACTCCGAAAAGATGTATGGCTATCTTGACCAAAATTGGTAAGACTGATCATGAGTGTTTTATTTAGCTAAAAAACAAAATAATATACAGAGTATATTTAAATAGCAAGTATATTTTTATGTTTATATATTAGATTTGTAGAGCTCAGTTCTTAAGCTAAGGGATTAAATATATTCCTTTTCTATCTAAATTACACTAACACAGCTATGAAAATCAAGACCAGCTTGATATCCATTAACTAGATTGGCAATGATACCCAGAAACAAATGCTCAAGAAAATCTTTAGATGCTTTATCTTATACATACACCAAAATATAATATACAATGCATCAGATATTTGAAAATTTTAACAAAGTCAAATTTTAATAAACTCCAATCTTAATTCAAAGGAGGATCTTGGAAAACAAATTAGCTTACCAAAACACCATCGTAAGATCCTGTTTCACTTGTCAGAAATGCAAACATGACACATAGATAAGGGTTGTTGAGTTGTAATCGTAGTGTACTGCACATTTCTCTCCAAAGGGAGTTCTTCTCATCTGTATAACCCGATAAAGCCATTGCTACCACATTGAGATTTAGATCTCCTGCATATTAAAAATAGCCAGGTTAAAAACTTGGTATCCCCTTCTTACATATTCCTTAAACCATAAACACACAGAGATCAGAGGGTTACTTTTATCCTAGAAAAACGAGTCCTCTAGAAATAAGGGCTTTGATTTAGACTGGAAAATTTGGCAAGGACTATAAGCAGAAACTTTCCATTCTTATAAACTTTTCCATTCTTATAACTTTCCACACTTGTAAACCCTGTGCAGGACAAGTGTATCTCTTAATTTTCAAGTTCCTGTTCAAGGCAGTTCCCTGGATAGTATGTTATTCCTTAGTATCTAAATGAAGAAAAGTAAAACCACTCTACCAGAATCACTGCCAACTTTATCAAGTTCATTTGTGTTGTGCTATTTCAAAGCATTGACAGTAATTTTTACTGCATTTCAGAATTGTAATTTTCAAAAGCATTTTATTTTCCTAAATATATAATGTACATTTTATATGTGTGTGAACCGCAAAGTACAGAAAGCAAATATTTCAGCATTCTTATTATAGTATTATACTTCTGATTTTTCTAGGACAACTCAACTATCAGAATTATCATAGAATTGCATTTATGCATATTTGGAACAAACCATTTTCTACTATAGTTTTTTTTGGACAGAGTCTTGCCATGCAGTTCAGGATGGCCTTGAACTCACTGTGTAGCCCAGGCTGGCCTCAAACTCATGGAGAGCTTCTTGCCTCAGCCTCCCGAGTGCTGGGATTATAAGCGTGCATCACCATGCCAAGCACTACCAATAACTTTTTTGTTGTTGTTGTTTTAAAAAATTTGTTCTTAGGAGTTTATTATTTGGCCACTTGGAAGCTGCCAAACCTGGCCTCAGAAGTCCAATGGGTGCAAATTCTTCTAACATACATTAAGCCTCAGAGAGAAAACTAAGCCCCTTTAACTTTTCCTATTAGGTATTTTCTACATTTATTATAATTTTGAAATTCTGTTTATTAGTTAAAACCATTCTTTTCCAAATAAATTAACAACACGTACTTTATGTTCTTAACAAGTCTATTTTTCATTTTTACAAACCATTTTCCTCATTACTTAGTAATTTATCTTCTGTGCAAGTGTTTAAATCTACTACCAAATTTTCCAGATATACATGATAAGAAAATATGTTATAGCAAAATTATAATTAGAAATAGATTTTTCTTTTTTGGAGAGCTGGGGAATCTAACCCTGGGTGTTTTTTTTTTTTTTGGTACCAGGGATGGAAAACAGGACCTTGCACTTGAAAGGCAGGTGCCAGAACCACTGAGCTAAATCCCCGGCCCTTGGGTGTTTTTTATACTATGTATGGTAGGTCAGTGCTCTATTACTGAGCTATGCCTTTAGCCCAGAGATGGAGTTCTTGAATTTAAACGCCTTTTTCCCATCCCCACATATCATTTATTGCACTCTCAAATGGAGAAGGTTTTCATGAGAGCAATGTGAAGGAAAATATGCCTATCTAGGCAAAATATTAACTAATATACTACAGTTAATTTCATTGTTTTTCTTTATGCTATAGCTATAATGGTTTCAAAATGGACCAGCAAGTAAAAATGAAGTACTTTGAAAACTTAGAAAACAATTTACCCCCGGGGCACTGCACCTGCCTTGCAAGCACAAGGTCCTGAGTTCGATCTCTGGTACCACACACACAGACAAAAATTACTAGGCATATTAAAGATAGTTATTCATTTTAGGTATTGTTAAGTGAAATATTTCTATAAGAAAAACCTTGAAATTTTAGATTAAGATTTGTTTCTCTAAGGATCCTCTGGTAAAATGCCAGAGTAAAACTACCTTGTCACATTTTTGTTCTTTTAAAAAAAATATCATAGGGAACCTTGAGTCTACAAAACTCAAGTAGAAGCATTTTTTTATAGATCAAAGTATACTTTTTATAAGAATCTATACTGATCTAGGGGCAGGGGATTTAGCTCAGTGGTTCCACCACCTGCCTCGCAAGTGGAAGGTCCCGAGTTTGATCCCCGGTATCCATCCCCCAAAAAAAGAATCTATACTGATCTAAATAAAAATGTCATTTAGAGTCTGCTAAAGGTCATCTAATAACCATCCAAAAGTATAAACTAAAACACACTTAAATATGTGCCATAAAAATGCTTGGAAACTAGTCTTAAATCTTTTAAAAAGTAATTTTAAATGTATGTGAACTATTTTTTAAAAGGAAAATATTGAAGATAAGATATATTTCATAGCTCATAACATTATTAAAATGACATTTAAGGTACAGCTTTATTTTTACACACCTAAACCAAGGCATAAATAAAAGAGATGGGCTAATATTTGTTACAGATAACATGCTCGTTTCTTTC
This sequence comes from Heterocephalus glaber, assembly GCF_053883595.1. Taxonomy (NCBI): domain Eukaryota; kingdom Metazoa; phylum Chordata; class Mammalia; order Rodentia; family Bathyergidae; genus Heterocephalus; species Heterocephalus glaber. The sequence continues at coordinate 27,818,199 of NW_028258147.1, forward strand.
AACAAAAATTTCCGTTAAAATACTAGATATTTGAAAATTAACAGCATCCTTTCTTTAAAGGAGTTTATGAAGTGCCAATTCTTAGAACATAACCCAATACCTTTTTCTGAAGATGCCCCTTCATTCAGGATTTGGATTGCTCGCCGAATATCCAAGTTGAACAATGCCACAGCAGCAGCTCTCTCCCATTCTCCTTCTTGTACAAGGGAGTTCAAAAATGGCCCTACATCCGTATCTGTTCCTTTCTTTATCCACCCACAAAGCTGTAAAGCTAAGAGTCTCTCTTCATTTAAATTCTGAATATCAGTTTGCTTATCCAACCCAGTCCAATTATGTCTGCTGCTTTCTACCATTCCTAAAAACAGAAAGTATTTTTTTATTTTTATTGTTATTTTGAAATATATAGGGGGAAACACATTTTACAGAGAAGTATTTCAACAACGTATTTAGAATATTCAATATCTCAGTCAAAATTTTATACCATAAATATGGAATATGTCACAAATAACAAACATTGTGCATATTTGTAAGTACAAATTAGTTATCAAAGAGTTACTAGGATAGGAGTAAATGCTCAGATGGATTAAGCTGTCATTGCTTCAGGGAAATTTCTCTGACTCCCTAATCTAAAACAGATACATCTATGATTATCTAACTCACCACTCAGTGTTTCCTCTATTTCCTACATAAAGCACTAAACACAAGGTCCCTTATTTTATTACTTTACTTTTTGTCTTCTTTCCCACTAGAATACAAGCTCAGAGAGAGTAGATATCTTGTCTGTTTCTTTGCAAGGTATCCTTATTTAAGCTAAAGATTCAGTAGAAGAACTCTGATTTTTTTCTCCCTTCTCCCTCTTTCCTTCTATGCATGTACAGTTATGTGTACCTTAATGAGAAGGGAGAGAAGGGCCACTTTTGCTTCCCATCCCCTATATGGTACATGGAAAAATGAGACTGTAGCTTTCAAAATACTCTGAAAGTTTAGTATAAGTACTACAATGAAAATACAATGGGAATGATTTTTTTTCTACTTACTAAAATAGAAAATTCATATTCTCACTCCTTTTTCTTAACAAAGCTTTACTATTTTTGTAGCATTCTTTATACTGCAATCAAGGCAGCTGATTCCAATGGCAGGGAAATTTCACTTAGGTCAATACTTAGTGCCAAATAAAGGCAAAACAAATAAAGATGAAGCTTATAGACTTTAACAACTAACTCAAATTCTTTTATGTGCTAGAATGTTTTACCATTAAAATCGTCATTACATAATTATTTTTATTTTAATAAAAAGGATTTTCAGAATAAACTGAATTATGAATTAAACAACATGAATGTCCACAGTATAAGCTTCTTTTATTAATGTAGAAATTTACGTTTGTAATTTACAGGAATTATGTATTTATATAATTATTGATTCTAAACAACAGCATATATATAGCAGAGGTGAAAGAATTTTGCAGATGTAATTAAGGTACCTACACTATTGACTGAGTCAATGGGAAACCACCCTGTGTAGAAATACCTGAATCAGGTAAGCCCTTTAAAAGATGGTGCAAAAGAAAGTAAAAGTATAATTAAGAAAGGAGAAGTTGAAGTAAAAACTGCCACACTGTTGAGAAGGCCTTTGGGAAGGCCACCTGGCAAGGAACAGGGAGAGCAGCCGAAGCTTAGGGCAGCCCTGGCCAGCAGGCAGGAAGAAAGTGGATAACTTGGTCCTACAACCACAAGGAACCCTCAGCCTTTCAGCCTCTGGTAACTGAAACTTAAACGTCCTGCACACCACATTCTTTTTTCCCTTCCCTCGGGTTAATATGGAGATGCACATCCTCTTATCTAAAGCTAAATCTCTGCTAGAAATCTCATTCCTCATTTTCCTAAGAACTTTATTTTATCCCCTGTGTATCTTCAACCTCTTTCTACGGTTATTGGATTTTCCAACAACTCCATGAAATTGGAAGGGCACTCTGATTTCTAAAACTGTGGCTTGGCCAACACCTTTATTTTAGCCTTGTAAGAAGACCCAAGTTAAGCTGTGCTTAGGTTCATGGTAGACCATGAAAATGATGAGATAATGCATGTTACAGAAAACTAATACACTGCCCAGAGTTGACTCTAGCTACACTCAGTTTGGTCAAGGCATCAATGGGATAAAAGTAAGCAAAATAACAAAAAAACCCAACCTTTTAATCAGTTGTCATTTGCAAGTTAAATTTTATGAATGTATATATGTACCTATAAATATTTTTAAAAATTTAGTCTCAATACTTAAAGATTGAGTAAAGATTGTACAAAACAAAGACCTAAATTCTCCAGAACACCTAATTCATACTTAAATAACTTGTCATTGTCATCTTGATATCAGGTTGTGGCAAGTCTAAAACATTATCCATGTTAGTATGTATCTTAACCCATATTTGATTACTTTATGAAAAAAAGATTTATTCTAAATAAATTCTGATAGGATGCTGTCAAATTTCAGGTAAAATAACTTTTAGATGTATTATAAGGTATTTATTTTCATGCTTCTATGTACTTTGGAATTAAAGCTGGTATTTTTTAATGGCAAATTTTATAACAAGTGAGCAAAAAGAGGCAATTTTTTTCAAATTGTTTCTTACAGTTGAATAGCCCCATATCTTAGAGCTCTTATTTTGTAGAAATTGTGTCCTGGAATAGAGATCAACATATATGAATCCAAAGAGTTTATTAACTAGGAGGTAGACCTACAAGGGGATGAATATTGTATCACGTGTTCTGGCTGCTCAGAATTTTTTTTAATAGCTGGATAACTATGCTATGGATAATTAATGGTATCTAACAAAAATATGATGTTATCATGCATTTTTAATACATTGTTATGATTTTAACATGTATTAGTTCTAAACATATCTGCAAAGGAACTGGAATTTATGCACAATATGTAATATAGTGACAAAACTGTATTTTCTGAATCTGATTTTCTTTACAAATAATAGAATCGCTGTTTTATTGATGTTTGTAAGGGAAACAAGTTCACTTAAAAATTTAAAAAACAAGTTTAAAATTTTTGTTTTGAAATCAGCTATTTTCATATCTACAAAGTTTCAAATCAGCAGATATTATGACATTTGCAGATGTTGATTTGTTACATTTATATATGTGGATAAAATAATAGGAATAAATGACTGTTTTAAAGAATATTTTGGTGTTAAAAACACCAAAACATTTTCATCATGTTGGATGGAAAACTGGCCAGTTTTTATTACACAACCTCCTGGCATCTTAGAAGTCAGAAATTATACCAGTAACACTGAATATCACTATACGAGAATATACAAGTTGACTTCAAAGCATGCATTCTCCTGAAAATGGATAATTTGAACACTTAGCCCATCTAAAACTAACATCTCAATGACTTTGCTTCCTTATCTCCAGGGATGTACATTTCCATGATTTTAGTTGCGACTTCCTTGGCCACACTCCAAATTGTTCTTCATTCAAAAGACCTATTTTCTAACCACAACCACTGTCCAGAAGTTTCACTGCCTCTATATTCTTGAACTTTACTCTCTTTAATACTAGCATTTTTACTTCAGTCTTCTCATTTTTGTTTCTAGCCAAAGGCAAACAAGTGAATAACTCTCTTGCCAAAGTCCTTAATTCTCTTGACCCATTCTCCTTTATTCTATGTTCCTGTAAACTAATAGCCCTACAATCTTCCTGTGTTTCTCAAGAGAACTAACTCTTCTTGTTTCCATATCCTCTCCCCACAATATCCCTGCTCCTTCTAAACTGTAGGAACGATCAAATAGCCCCTCATGCTCTGGTCATTCAACCTTAAAAGATCCTGAATACCATACCCTTTCCCCATTGCCTCTGATTAATATGGAGCTGTCTATAAAGCTGATCTGTGCTCTGGATCCCATTCTTTCTAATTCCTAGGAATCTTGTTTCAGCCTCTTCCCTGACACCTTCAACTTCTTTTTATGGCCTTCCTTTAATCAGCATTAAACATGATTAAGCCAATACCATGTCGAAAATAAAGCGACATAAAAGCCCTCCTTTGGTTCCAGATTCTTTTCCCGCCTGCTACTGAATTACCATTTTAAACTCCTTTATATAGTCCAATTTCTTGAATTATTTATAATTGATGGCTTCCTTTCTTTAACCCAGTCTCAATTTCTAAGCCAACTACAATTCTCTGTCCATGCCACTACTAAAGCTCTTTCACCCATTCTTAAAGCCAATAAGAATTTTCTTTCTTATTTTACTGGTCTCAAACAAAATAAGAAGCTGAAAATCTACAAGAGAATGAGAAACAATTGTCTTTCTTAGTCTGATTCAAGGGTGGAATACTATTTGTCTTTAGCGCACTAAAAACAAAAATATTCTACTTTTCTCCCTTGCTTTTGCTCAGAAGCAATTTGTTGGCTTCTCTCTAAAATGTATTAAAATACAAAAAACACAATAATCAACCTTTGAAAATAAGAATGTCATGTGGTCTAACCTACTATATAGCTAAAATATTACACATTCTATACTTGTGGTATTTAATTCTTTTCAGTAATAGTTCTAAATTCGTAAAGTATAGGATTCAGCTTCATTTATGGGGGACATACTATATATCTGTCCATTCACCTATATTAATATACTTATTTTGTTCAGTATTATAAAGCCCCTCCCCCTTTTGATAGGCCATATAATGAGAGAACAGCAAAATGAAATAGATTAGATGAGAAGTCTATTGTATCTTTCAGCAATGGGAACTGAAGCAATTTGAAAGCCCTTTAAAAAAAAGAAAATAGGGCCACGGATTTAGCTCAGTGGTTCTGCCGCCTGCCTCGCAAGCGCAAGGTCCCGAGTTTCATCCCTGGTACCAAAAAATTAAAAAAGATAAAAAAAGGAAATAACCACTATAACAAATTTAACAGTTAATTGAAATGTTTAACTTACTCTTTAAAAAGTATGTTATTTTGCTTGGGGCTGGGGATTTAGCTCAGTGGTTTCGCTGCCTGCTGGGCAAGTGCAAGGACCTGAGTTCAATCCCCGGTACCAAAAAACAAAAAAATTACTCACAAAATAAGTATGTTATTTTGCATTTGGCTTTATTTTTACCTTGGATCTTTAACTAAGTAATTTGAACTCCTCCTCTAAAAGCTTGACTTGGGCTCAAATTTGACTAGTAAAAGCTAGAGACCAAATCTTGAGGTAGAAGATAACAGTAATATAACCCATAATTCAATTCCAATAAAAACTCAGAATATTTAAAGCAGCCAGCTAAAAAATGTTTTTTTGCTTTTATTCTTAAGTAGTTTGTCAATTTTAATCCTATATTAATTCATCCGTTTAATTAATTCATTCACTTATTAAAGAATTTTAGGTATGACTCTAAGGCCATATTTCATGGCATATTACAGTCTTTGTCAAAGCATTTGGGCAGGAAAATTTTAAAAAAAGAATCTCCTAAATTGTAACTCTTTTAATTTAGTTTTAGAAATACAAAATGCTGTGATAAAATCCAAACTAACAATTAGCATCTGATAAACCATCTTCCATAAGATTTCTCGAAGTGGGTCTTCAAATAAATAATAATGAATAATAAATGAGTAAATTTAAGAAAGTTCCTATCATCTGAATCAAACTTCCCTCCAAAAAGGATTTTGTATATAAATACAATTATGAACTTAGTACAATTCCCTAAACTATCTAAAAGAAAATCAAAAAGAAAAAGTATGTTTACATACACAATCTTGAAATAACTACATAATTTCAACCAAACGATGAGGGACAAAATAAGCATAAAAAGTTATAAACTCATTTGAGAAAATAAAATGGTTTTTTCTTACCCAAAGATGATTTTACTATTGATTTAATTCCTGCATAAACCAATGATCCTTTGTTGCCTGGAGATTTCTGATCCATATCTTCTGTATATTGCTTCATAAGTATTTAAATGCATAGGAAATACTAGTGATGATGCATAATATTTCAAAGCTAAATTTATTTTCATTAGGAGCCTATTCATAACAGGCATGCATGCAAATAAGATCCTACTCTATTGTGAACTTTTATTCCTCCTACACAATCTAGAAAGCAGTAACTTAAATTCTACAGTTTTGAACAATTTTACTTCATTTAGTATTATATAATCTGAACTTGGATATAAATCATTCACTGTATTTAAAGACTAATCTTTCAGCAACTTCAAAAACATTTCTACCTGATTTACCTCACAAAATTCACAATGCAAAGGATATAGTGCAGAGTATACCAGAGTGACTTGAGCTGTGGATCTTCATTTCCAGCTAAAATGTGGTTTCTCCAGACTTGTTCTGTATCAAGTCCATACCTTGACAAAGCTCGAAGGCGCATTTTCGTTGCTATATCTTTTTCTAAAGAATCATCATTTTCTTTTTCCGCACATTCATACAGATGACGACCACAAGCCCACATTAAAGATGTAATCGGGCTCCAAGCAAGGGATATCCTTTCAAAAACCGTGAAGTCAGACATTGTTCGGTTGGGAGTCACAACTATCATTCGATTTTGACTTGTCGGATGCCATGCAAAGGAAGCAATGTAATTGTCACAAGGCTGAACACTTCTTTCAATTATTGTGGGTTCAGTTTCATCCCCGATGGGAGTGGGCGTGTGCTGCATATCATACAACCTAATAATATTGCTATCCCTTGTTAAAGTTGCAAGCAAACCAGTTCTAGTTGGACACCATGCTACTTTTGTTAAGGGTTTTGGTTGCTCAGTCAAAGTCAAAACTGGCTTTTCAAATTTTCTAAGATCCCATATCGCAACCTGACCTTCATAGAAGGAAGCAACACGATCATGGAAGTAGGGGTCTACTGTCACCCCTTGAACAGCTTTTGTGTTTACAAACATTTTCTGGCTTGTATTTCGAAGATCAAATATGGCTAGGTTACGATGCATACCAGCAAGGAGCAGTTTCTGGTCTCGTGGAAGCCAACAAAGAGAGAGACAAGCATCATTCTGCCCTAATTCATACAATGGTTTTGTTACTAATAATGTTGTTTCAGTTTCACCCGCTGAAAGTCTCACTTTTTCCATGGGAACAGTATCAGGAGTGTATTTGCTACAGATATCCCATATTAGCACTGAAAAGTCAGCTCTGTGTTTATCTAGACCAGCAGCAAGCCAGTTATTATCCAATGGATTCCATGCAAGGGTATTGCATTGTCGTGCATGTTTTGGGACAAATTCTTTTCCTATTAAATCTTTGAACTTTGAGTTATGATCTTGACCAAGACTTGTAAGTACAACTCGACCATTTGCTTGTCCAACTGCTAGGAGACATTCAGGATCGTAATTGAGATACCATGCAACACATTTCATATAGGGTGTATCTGAGTTTATTGACAGTAATGTAGCTGCAGAATCTTCAGATAAACGTAAAGATCCAGCTTTGAGTTCTGAATTCACAGTAGATTCCACATGATAAAGGCTCAGTTCTGAGTCACACACAACGAATCTATCAACCTGGTGTGGTGCCCACAAAATATCAGGTTTGGTACCGCTCATGTTTATTGATGTAATGAAAGAGACCAGTCAGTTCCATTCACTGAAAGGATTTAAAAATAAAAAGGTTTAAAATATCAACAAAATACAACTCTTACTTGAATAAACTATTCAGAAAACCAAGAAATTCTCTATGCAAGTATCCCTTTTTTCCAGTATTATTTGTATTTCTTCTCTACATCTATGAATTCAAGACAGTATTAATTTAAAAAAAGAGAGCAACCACTTCCTCCAGTAAAAAGAATTTCTAGGAATGTGAGAACGCCATCCTAGCTTTATTTCCCATGATCAGTTACCAAAATTGTACTGTTAGAAGTACCTTCAATTTAACCTCAGGGTTATAATAACCTCAGAGTGGTGAGTAAATTAATAAGTACCATCCCTTTGAAGGGGGCATTATGAATCATGGTCTTAAGCAAGAGTGTAGAGCAAGAGTCCAAAAGAACTTTCTTTAATGATAGAAATGTTCTATATTTGTGCTGTCCGAATGTCTCCAGCCACATGTGGTTACTGGGCACTAGAAATAATGTGGCTACTTTAATTTTTAAACTTCACTTCCTTTTAAATAATTTAATATCATACTAACTTTAAGTTACAATATCATACTAACAGGTTTCTTCAATTTCAACCATTAAAAGGTAGCCTATATATTAGAACACTGGCATTTATGAAGTAAAATGAATTTATTTGTTGCTCTTGTGTACTACTTATGTGCCTTGGAAAGGACACTGTTTGTGTTGGGTGGGGAATTGTTTTCTCACTTTGGATTATATTTTCCAAACCTCAGTTATGTATACACCACCTGTGACAATATTTTTCTTTAAATCTATTTATTTTTCAAATCTGAGAATCAACTTTCATCTCATCATGAGGTCCATAAATCATGAGTATGATGTTCTAAGTATATTTTCTAACATACACTAATAACTATTTAATATGTTTGATTGCATTCTATCTAAAATCATCCCATTTATGACAAGTGGTATACACATACCACACTTTGGGATACTGAGCTAAGTGATTACTAGAGTCTCTTAGTTTTCAGTTCTATAAACTTTGGATAAGTGTTGAAATGAATATACATTCTAGAAGTGTAAGAACAAACTAAAACTAGTGTAGTTAAAAATAATGTTTAGTAATAAAGGCTGCCTACAAATATTTAAATGTCTGTTTCTAACTGAGGCTGACAAGAGGTAAAAATCTGGATCAAAATCAAAAGGTACATTTAAAATCTTCATTGCAACTGGTATCTGCAGAAGAAGACTCAATTCTCAGAGTTAAAATATGGTTTACTCATTTTCATTTTAGGTAGAAGGCCCACTAGACTCCTAAAAAAGATATACAGTACTAAGTCAACTGAAATATAATTGCTTTACTTTTTGATCTTGCAAAAAATTTAGTCAGGAAGTACTAGTCTAGAATTTCACAGACTAATATGTTAGATAATTAGAAAAAACATTTTTTTTTCTTTCTCTTTCTTTTTTTTTTTGGTACCAGGGATCGAACTTGGGTCCTTGTGCTTGCAGGGTAGGTGGCAGAACCACTGAGCTAAATCCCTGGTCCAGAAAAAACATTTTTATACTGGCTTTATTTCCGTCCTTAATTCTTCAGAGTACCTTCCATTTCTTCATTTCTTTTCCACTTTAGGTATGCCTTTCCCTAATCCTAGATCAGTAGTGGCAAACCCTTAGCACATGTGTGGCTGCAGGCTGTCTGTATCATTGAAAGCTCTAAAAGTTCACCATCACTGTCCTAGATCAACTAATTATTTACTTTCTTTCCTCCACTTAGGTAGCCATATGCTACCAGACATAGGACGACAGTGTTAAGGCTCTGAAGACTGACTTTATAAGAATTACAGTAACACATTGTTTTTCATTTATTCTGTAACTGTTGATGGGGTGCTATGTTGTAGGCATTTGTTTTAAAAGCTGGGAACACAGCCAAGTGACCAAGGCAATAAAGTCCCCAGTCTAATAAAGTCTGCATTTCAGTGATGAAGTACAGTTCAATCTTAAAAGGGTTTGGAAATTTAGGAATGAGGAAGGAGAGAGGCACCTCACGTAAAAGGAAGTAGCTAAGACAAGAAAGAAAAGGTCCATCATTCTGATAAGTAAGGGATCAGATCTACACCTTCACAAACAGAGGAAACCTCTTAACTGGAGATATCCTGAGATCTGGACCATCTTCCTATTTCACAGAAAAATAAATTCTTAAACAATAACATTTTTTATCTAGGGTTCCATTTTACAAACCTGCTCTTTATACTAATGGTCTATGACAATAGTGGCGAACCTATGGCACATGTGCCACAGTGGGTGGTTTGTATCACTGATAGCTCTAAAAGGTTCATCATCACTGGTCTATGGGTAAGAAAAGTAGATGCCACATGGAAAAATCCACTTCAAAACACAAATAGAAAGTGATGCTGTAATTTTAAAAACTCTTAATTTACACCACTCTTGCATTTCCACTGAAGTGCTGCACTTGAAATATTTATGTCATCATCCACAAAATCTGATTACAGTAACTCATACAGAATTACAGAACTTGAGAGTTAGAAAGAAACTAACAAATTTCTCTCATGTGTGGGATTAAAGTGAAGACCAGATGTTTTGGTTCTTATTCAAGGTCTCTCAACTTCCACCCTAGACTACTGACTAGGATGCACTAAAAAGGATCTGACAAAGGATGAGCTACATAATTTGCACAGCCCAATGCAAAATGAATATTTTTATTAGAAAAATTATTACAAATTTCAAGATGGTGATAGCAGAACTTTAGATTGTGAGTCATTCTAAATGCTGGGTCCAATGCTATTACTATATACAATACAGAGGGATACTTGCTTGTGAATACACATAACTAGGAATCTGGTAGAGACCAAAGAAAACAACCTAGACTCAGAATCCCTTCAGCCACACTAGCTTAGACCCTAACAAGTCTCTAATACTCCAAGACCATTAAACAGAGACAGAATCTATCCTATTTCCATTTCACAAAGTTGTGACAATCAAAAGAAATTAGTTCTTTGCTTTACACGTATATCCATATCATTACTATTCTCTTGACAGTCTTGGAAGTTAAGTTTTCAAATGCCTGAGACACTGAAAAATCAGGTGTAGAGGAGGTGGAGTTCTGTAATAATTATGGCTTATATTTAGATTCTCACCTTCAAGTTTTAACAAGTGTTCACTTCCTCTCAATGGCTTCTCAGCACAGGAAAGCTGTGTTGAGTCTTTGTTCATCACCAAAACGTCTCTAACAGTGCTGTACAACAAAAATATGGTGTGAGGCACATGATTTATAACTCTCCAGCAGCTATGTTTAAAAAGTAAAAAAAACAACAACAAAAAACCCCCATGAAATTAAATTTAAAATATATTTTATTTTACCCAACTTATCAAAAAACATTATCCTTTTAATATACAATCGATGTTAAATTATAACTGGGAAATTTTATTTATCTTTTGGTGCCAAGTGTCTTCGAAAGCCGGTGTTTTACACTCACAGCACATCTCAAACCACGTGGCTATTGGACAGACTTCCAATACACTATAATAACACAAAGCAGACAATCACATGCTTTTTTCTCCCCGTTTCTATTTTCCTTACCATGACAAATTAGTGTACAATGACAGCAGTGCCAGCAACATTCCAGTATTGCCATCTTCAACAAGATGCACTGCAAAAATACAAATTTCCCTAGAAAAAGAGTTATGCAAGAGGCCTGTAAAGCCAGTCATATTTTCATTACTGGACTCTAGAGAGAACAGAGCTCACCCGGTGGGTGCTCTTTAGGAAGCATTTCATCGGGTACCCGGAACAGGGGACGCTGCTCTCGGGGACACCCGGAACCTCAGCGCGACTGCCTGGCCGGGACGCCGGGCTGCGCCCCGGGTGACACGAAGGCGGGGCTCCGCTCCCAGCCGCCGTGGCGGGGGCTTGAGAAGCCTCGCGTGGCCTCCGCCACTCCGGACTCGTGCCGAGGCCCGCGCGGCGCAGTCATCATCCCTCGGCGTCCCCAGCGAGGCTCCGGGGAACTCCCGGGCCCGCTCCCGCCCTGAGCCCTCCACGGGGCTCTCCTGGGCCCACGAGGCCACCCAGGTGTGCTCGGAACGCAGACGCGGCCCGCCGCACTCACTGACCTGAGGCGGCAGCGCGACCGCCGCTTCCGGCCCGGACACGGGCAAGATGGCGGCGGCCGAGAGCGGTGCTGCCGGGGCCCACGACCTAACCACTGGCCTCCAGCCGCGCCGCTGCGCCTGGGCCTCGCAAGGGGAGTCCCCGCTGGCGGACCGCCCTTCCCTCTCCCGGGACTCACTGCCTAGGGGCGGGGCCGCCGTCCCGGAGCCCCCGCCTTTCCACAGGCCCCGCCCCCGGGGCTGGTCCCCCGGGTGTCCGGAGCTCAGATCCCAGATAGAGCCTTCCAGCGCCTTCACACACTTCAGCTCGTTTGATCAATTTTAATGCCTATCAAACATTATTGAGGGCGATATGGTAGAAAATCTAGGGTTTGGAGGTTATGACGTATTCACCTTTTACTCTGTCCACAAATAGGTCTTGGACACCCATTTTATACCTAGCACGGAGTTGGAATGCTGGGGATGTAGGAGAGCCCTAAAAAGACACGTCCCTGTGGAAATCGGGCAATTAGTGAGGGCTTGTTAAGGCCTGTAGAGTACTGCACAGGAGAGGAACCCACTTGGTGGAAGCCCAGCAAAGCCCCCTTGACGATCACTAGGATGAGACAAGAAGACTGAATAAATATGAGAGGGCTCCAGGCGAGAGGGTAGAAAGAAAAGAGCCTTCTAAGGATGGGTAAGATCAAGTGCTGCTCAGGAGAGAGGGCCTAACAGTGGAATGACTGTGAGGCTCCCACTTAGCTCGGTTTGCTTTCAGAGGATTCAATTACGCGATGTTAACTGAAGCCTGAAGATATTAAATACCAAATTCTAGAAAGAATTCATAAGTTTTAATTTCTGAGTGATGTGATGAGTGCTCGCTTTGGTAGCACATATACTGGGTGATGTGATGAAATCTCATCCACAATATGAACCACTTTTTCTAGGGCAAACCCTGCAAGGTATAGGCTGCATTGGTCACTTAGTAGTTTTGAATGATCAGATTGAGTACTAATGCTTGTGTTCAACCACACCAGGATACCTTACATCATTCACCTCACTTCATCTCATAAGAGTAGGGTGAGTTCAGTACAATATGATAGAGAGAGGAAGGCCATTCAACCAACCATGGATCAAAAATATTTGAAAGGGGCAGGGATTTAGCTCAGTGGTTCTTCCGCCTGCCTCACAAGCACAAGGTCCCTAGTTTGATCCGCGGTACCAAAAAAATATATATTTATATATATATATATATATTTGAAAAACTTGTGTCTACCTAGTATTGGGGGAGGTGGGAACCAGAAGGGTTTTCCAGGTTCTTATTTGTCCCAGTCAATGAATTGGTAAGGACAATAGGTAGATATGAAAGATTGCTGTTTACTTTAGGGCAGAAATAAGAAAAGGAAAAGAAAAAAGACGAAGTGCAAAAGAAGTGCTCAGGGAGAAAAGTGTGCTTTAAAAGAAAAAGAGGATTCATCCTGCAAGCAGAACGGACCACTACAAGAACAAAGGTCAGTGGCCCAAAAGTCAACTGTTGTGTTCTTTTATGTCTTCTTTGGTAGTTGATCCAGGTGGTCCCACTTGGTCTTGTGCAAGAAGACTGATATCAGGTGTCAGGTTTTGGTGTGTTCTCAAGTCAGAAGATTGGTACCTGGTGCGGGGCTCAGCTTGATCCTGTGTTAGGTTTGGGTGCTGCTGTTTGGCACCTGTGGTTAATCTCCTCAATTGGGAGATTGTGCCCTGCTGCTCCAGCTACGTTGCCATGCCCTAGCCTCCTACTACATACCCGTATTGAACATTTTTCTTGTGATTCCCTAAACAATATGGTATTTAAAGACACTTTACATAGTACTTGCTTTGTATTAGATATTATAAGTAATCAGGAGGGGTACAAATACATCATTTTCTATAAGGTACTTGAGCATCTACAGATTTTTTTATGCTTGGGAAGTACCAATGGTGACTGTATAGTATTATAATTGTTCTATTTTATTATTAGTTATGTTGTTAGTCTTACTATGCTGAATTTACAAATTGGATTTACCGTAGGTATATATGGATAGGAAAAAACAGTATATATGAGGTTTGATACTATCCACAGTTTCAGATGTTTACTGGGGGTACTTACAAGATATCTATGAAGGAGAAGGGGACTACTGTGTGGATGAACAGAGGAAATGTAGTCAGGGTTTTGGCAAGGGAATACATTTACTAAAAGACACATAGTTGATAGGATTATTTTATTATAATTACCCAAAAAGTCAAATGCAAAGGAATGCAAGAGATTAACTGCACAGTAAGGGCCCAAAGAATCCAGCTGAGCTCCTGGATCCCAGCAATGTCCCACACAAGTCGAGCTAAAGGCTTAGAGTCCAATGCAAAGTCCTCCATGAGTCTAGCCAGTGGCCTAGAGCCCACAGCAAGTCTCATGGTTGTCCGTATTGAGGATCTGAACCTGGAAGGCCCAAAGGCCAGTGGTGGAAGCCAGAAAACCTACACTGGTGAGATGAATGATTTGTGCCACTAAGCTGAGGGATCCACATTAGAGCCAGGGAGTGATGCTAACGGTGAAGATCAGAGCTCCCCTGAGGAAAACAGCAGCCATTCCCAGTGACAGTGAGGCCCCGAGAGCTCCTCCTCCAATGAGAACAGCCTAGTTTGCATCAGGAAAACCATCCACAGCAAGCTTCTCCTAGAAAATCAACCGGCCAAGATCTTCCTTTCCAGTTCTCTTTTTTATGGCTATTGGTAACAGTCCTCAGGTGGATCCCCCATGCTCAGATGACACTGATTCAGTTCAGATGGGTGTTACAAGTTGATCATTAGTTAATCCACTACGGAAAGTATGGAGAGATTAAAATGCCGTATTAGGCACTGAAAATCAGCGTAGTGAATTTGGATGGACTTTTTCCTAAGGCAATGGTGGAATCATTGGAGATTTTTAATGAGGCTAGTGTTATTGGGTAGTTCTTTTTAGAAATGGATTGTGAATTAAACTCATTCCAGGTTCTTCTCACCTCAAAGAATTGGATAAAACAAGCCAAAAAGTCAGTGCCAAAAGTTTATTTGAAAAGTGTGTGTGTGTGGGGGGGGGACAAGGATTTAGCTCAGTGGCACCACCCCTGCCTTGCAAGTGCAAGGTCCTGAGTTTGATCCCTGGTACCAAGAAAAAAAAAGTAGGGGTACTGAGAGTAGGGTCATTGCTGTGACATTACCTGGCCATGTAGCTCAAGAGCCTTTGGAACTGGTTTGTGGGAAGGGGAAGAGTTAGGAAAGATTTGGAGATGCCAGCCGAAGATGTAGACCTGGAATGCCTTTGGCTGTTCTGTATAGGAGATTCTGGTCAGAGCTCAGAAGACCAGAAAGCCAATAAAGACTAGGCTCAGGAGATTTCTGCTGGGAAGAAGGAATGCATTGGCTGCTGGACTCTAGATAATGTGTGTTATGGCTCAGTAGAAAGTTTGTCTGCATTTTGCTCATGTCTTTTGCTACTTTGTCATGCCATGTTGTTGCTCCTCTGTGATGCCTGTTTGCCATCACTGCCTTGGAGCCAGCTGATTATGGAGTGAAACCTCTACACACTGTAAGCCAAACAAACCTTTCCCCTTTTAACTTTGGGTGTTGGGAATTTTGTCTCAGCAACGAGAGAAAGTAATTAACACGGGGGGTGAGGGAGAAACTGCCTCTGCAGAGCAAAGTTGGGGTAAACAAGAAAGGAAAAAAGCAAATATAACAGTACAACTTGGGTCTGGAAAGACACAGGGTTGGATACCATGTAAGGGACACGATGGCCAGCTTCTCCTGGTGTTTCATCTCTTATGCTATCTACATATGGTGGGAACCTGTGAGTTCTACATAGAGCATCTTGAGAGGTGGTGCTGTGCAGATCCTGGAATCCTGCCATACCTCTCTTCCCTGCCAGTTTAAGCCAGGCCCTATCTCTTATTTCAGTAGTATGACCAATTTTTGCACAGAGAGCTGGAGGGATAGTCCAGATGAGAGATGATGGAAACTCAAATTACCAATGGTATGGAGAGTGGGAATTTAGAGAAGTTGGCAGCCTGGGTGGGCGACGGGGCATTTAGAAGATGGTCTAAACAGAGCTTGAAGATTGACCAAGGGAATGACAAAGAGATAAAGAGGATTTTAGGTGTGGCCCCCATAACTGTGTGGTACTGTCCTGGGTGTTACCAGTGTGACCCTTCAGATGGTTCCCTTCAGATGGCTGACCATTGTTGCTTGTCTCTTCATGCTTATGAGGAGAAGTCTTGGATTTGTGGTGGTGATTGATATAAACAGCATACTGGTTTTAGTCCTAATGATTTTCAAGGCAAATTGTTTCGGTGAGAGGATGAATTTGGGGATGGCTTTTCATTCCTGCTGTTGGAAGAGTGGAGTCTGAAGGAAATGTTGTATGATTGAAAGAAGATATCACAGGATTTATCACTTCAGGACTGTCTTGCCAGTCTTTATGGTTTTGGCCTCAGCCTCAAGTCCTCACACACCACCTCAAATCCATATAAATGTCTGCCTAGCCACTCTTGCCATACATAGTTGTGGAAAACTCTTCCGCCAAGCTTAGGAGAAGACTTGGCCTCTTACTTGAGAAAGAACTATTAGGTAGGAGTACCCCCCAAGGCTCTTATTACTTTCTCTTTCTGTCCTCCAACATCTTTACTCACTGCCATTCATATCTTTAGCTGACATGCAGGAAGAGGAGGAATTCCTGTATTTCCTCTTAAGATCTGGCAACATCAATTTTCTGCTCTCCTGTGTGTCTTCAACCTCTCCATTTTTACTGGTTCTTTAACTTCACATACATTAGTCAGTTACACACTCTCAAAAGAGGGGACCATACTTGCTCTCTCTAGTCCCAATTCCTCATATCTCCCCAGAATCCACTCCACTCAGTCTTTCATCCCCACCATGCCATTTGTCAGGGTCACCAATAACCACCATGCTGCCTGTTCCCATGGCCAAAGTTTCACCATTGCAGCTTTTTTTCTCGACTCTTGAAATATTTTATTATTTTGTTCCATATCATTGGTCTTTTTTGTCTTCTGATGGGGTTGTTTTTTGAACAAGGAAAATGTGGTCTTGCCTCAGGTCTCTGCACCAGCTGCTCCCTCTGCCTTGCATGTTCTTTAATCAGAGATCTTCATGACTCATACTCTCCTTCCTTCAAGACTATGCTCACTTTTTGCAGACTTTATATAAATTAGCTCCTTACTTTTCTTGCCATTTACTTCTTCTGTCTTCCTGCTGTCTGGAAAATGGCAAAAAGAGATCCAGATCAGAAATGGAAGCCATGAATTAAGGGAAAGCAAAGCTGACCCATTAGCCTAAGTCCCTGCCTGATTTGAGAAAGAAAGATACCTCTTGTCTTGGATCATCTACCAAGAAATGATCATTACCCAAGAGAAAATAAACTTTGTTACTTTTTTTAAAAAAAATCATTGTTTTGGACCTGTTTGTTATAGTTAGTTGGACTATTCCCCTACTAATATACAGAGGCTTTGCTTTTTATTCTCTGCTTAATCACTAGGGCCTATCGTGGTACAGAGTATATATTCAGTAAAAAATTTTTATGAATAAATCTTAAAAAATATTTCTATACACAGCTCCCTCCAGTTAATGTCATTTGTTCTCTTCTTTTTTTTCCACCCACTCTTTGTGGAGGTGTATTCTTTTCATGTTGTCACCAGTTCCTTGCACAGTAAATCCCCTCTAAGGGGTAAGTGACACTTTTTTTCATTCTTGGAAATTGATTCCCCTTCTCCGTTTACTGTGTTCCTTATGTGTAGCAGCCTGTTATGTAGAACTTTGAATTTCCTGTAGCACCTTCTGCATAATAGATATTAAAAAATATTTACTAAACAGGAGTATGTGTTGCATTTGTTGGGAAGATTGAACTGTACCGAATTTAACAAACTGGTCTGAGGTTATACCAGTTAGGTTTACTAAACATGCATTTTGTAATGGATCCCAAGGTTACAATAGTTCAGTTTCAGTATCTCTTTTTAAAATTTAAACATTTATGCCCCTTACAGGGTGTTTAAGCTTCTTCATTTTTGTTGTAGTGATCCACAGTGAATTTTTGTTGTGGTTTTAAAACAAAAGAGAATTATCAGTCAAAGAATAACAAATTTTCTTATTTACTGTTGTGCCTGGCAGTAATTCAGTTAGTTCTGGAATATCTGTAGAATTGGTGGCTGGCTCATCTTGCTCTCTTTACTTCCACATGTACAAAATCAGTCCATACTTGACAGCAAGATTTACTCTTATAGAGGCTGAGTAGTCATTAAGCTAAAATTAAGGCCCTGTAAACATATGACATGGCTTAGGTAATCTTTTCACAAATGTTCAGAATGAAAAATCTGAAAATGTATACTACTATGTACATCCTAAACTAGTGGTCTTTAAGAAGTTTTCTTGCAAGGCCAGGGATTTAACTCAGTGGCACAGCACCTGCCCGGCAAGCGCGAGGCCCTGGGTTCGATTCCCAGTACCAAAAAAAGAAAAGTAAAAAAAAGCCCCTAAAAAAAAAAAAAAAGAAGAAGTTTTCTTGCATACACCCAAATACATTTTATAAATCAATACCCTTCAACAATTTTGAGATTATATCTAATATTGTCATAAGAAGTTTACATAGTTGCCAAGGACATGATTTCTAAACATAAAAAACCTTTATATTGTAAATAACTCTGTTATACCACACTTTACAGAAATTTAAATATCTAAGTGAAGGATTCTCTTAGTTTTCTCTTGTTGCTGAGACAAAATACCCAATACCCTAAGTTAAAGGAGGAAAGATTTATTTAGCTCACAGTTTGTAGAAGTTTCAGTTCATAATCTGTTGGCTCCAAAGCAGGGTGGAACATGGCAGAAGGGCAACAGTTCATGGTGGTGGAAGACAGCAAAAGCAAGCAAGCAAGGGACTTTAACAGTGTCTTCCTGCCCCTTTTATCTTACTCAGACTACTTAGGGTGGGTAGCACTCATGCCCTTAATCCTAGTGCTCTCAGGCCTACCATTGCACAATGAATCACATACTCTAGATTCAGCCACCTCTGAAATAGCTCCACCTCATTTGCATGAGGTTTTGGGGGAACATCTAAACCCAAGGCATAACATTCTATCATTCATTTAAAAATTTTATGAATAAACCACTCTTTAATTGTAGGAAATTTTACATTATTCTATTTTTTCTCCTTAAACTGGTATTTCTAATCTAGTTTCACCTATTAGATTATTTATTTGCTTAACCAATAATTATATATCATATACAACACATCAGGTATTTTACTATGTAGACTCATTTAACATATTGTCTCAAATTGGGTATCCTGGGAATTTATTCCAAGCCAGAGATTGGGATGTAAAAATATCCATTAAGGAGTATTCTCGGGACCAATGTCAATGGATGGTATGAAGGAGATTGGCCAAGATTGGCCAGAGGGAGAAATTCAGCTGTAATGCAATAGCAACAGACTTCAGCTAACCCAATGAAAACTCTAACTGGACCTACTAGTCCTTCAGTCCTGAGTTGGGGCCAAGTCTTTACACTAACCCATTGATGTGGATGTGTCACTGGATCTGAGCTGTGCCAATGAAGGTAGAATGATCGAGCTGGTAGGACTCCCAGCAGCTGAAGGAATACATCATTCATTACTGAAGGAGGATCTGGAAGTGCAGCATAGATTCTACCTCATCTTCATCAAAGCTTTATGAAGATAAAACTATTATTTTTCCTATTCTATAGATTAGAAAATTGAGGCAGATAGAAATTCACTAAGTTATTCAAGATCACCCGTTACTTAAATGGTAGAGCAAGAATACAAATCTAGACAATCTGGCTTCAGCATGGCATTTCTGACCACTGCATTATAAAATGGCATAGCTATTTGAGGTAATTCTACAAAGCCATTGAATAATCTTTTGAAGCAGAATTTGGCAAACTTTTTAGTTAAAAAGCAGATAGTAAATACGTTCAGCTTTGCATGCTATACTGTCTCTGTCACAATGTGTGACAGTAGTTTTTCGCTACCATGACCAGTAATCAGTGAAAGATAAGTTATAGCTTCAGGGATTTCAAGCCATGATTGGCTGACTCCGTTTCTTTGGGTGTGAGGTGAGGTGGAACATCATGGCAGAAAGGCATGTTGGAGCACATCTGCTCACCTTATGGCAGCCAGGAGAGGGAGAGGAACAAGAGGAGGAGAGGAAAGGAGTAGAGAGAGAAGAGGGAAGTAAAATTTTAACAGGATTTTTCTGTGTGGTAGGTTTAAAAAATACTATTTTCATTTTTACTTTTTTGTGTTTCTACAATAAAAACGTAATTTTGATTTCCACTAAAATGTAAAACAGCTTTAATGTGAATAATGTAATTGTTACTTTAAATAGTATAGTTAGAGAGATTGGGATGCTGGATTCCATAATGATAAATACATCATATTCCTATACCTACAAAGTTAAGGCAAAAATAAGGTTCCACTAGTATATTAGGTGCCTTATTAACTGGGATAGCATTGGGATGGCCACCATAATGTGGGTGATGTTAACATTCCCTGCCTTATTCATTGCTTTTTAAGTAGGGTCTCTGTTTCACATGTAGGCAGTTTTGCTCATCTCTTCTGATTGAACCTTGAAGCACTTAAGTAGCAGCTATCAAAAACTATCAAATTGCTACTGTTAATCTCAGTTAAACCAAAGCCATTTTACTATCTGACCTGTGCCCCTCATCAGACAGGATTTGAATAAATTACATTTGAAACTTGGGAACAGATGATGTGGTTAAATTCTGCCACTGTCTCTGCTCCCATAACTATTGCCCTGGTTTAGGACTTAATCACTCCTCAATCAGACAGTAGTCTTCCAAACTAGTCTCTGCAACCTTTTCCTACCTATTTAATCCATTTCCTTTGTGTGGCCAGATTGATCTGCCTGAAGTACACCTCAAGTGATACTTAGAATCCTTTATTTGTTCATGTTGAAGGACCCTAGTTAGCAAGACAGACTCCATATTGCTGCTTGACCCACCTTTAGATAAACTCAGAAGGAGGAAGGTTAAAAACCTCCTATCCTTAGAAAGTCTCTTTAGAAATAACAATCAACTATTGTTTTACAAATGTTCTAACAGCAGGACTTTTTGCTTCTGTACCTTTTGCTTGCTTTACTAGTTCTATCCCATAGGGGGGCCTAGAAACTGTTGGCCTCAAAGGTGTATAAAACATGTTTGTCAACCCCCAGTCGAGGCTCGAGTCCAAAGCTCGGCTCGGGTCCCGGCCGGTAATAAACTCCTGTGTGGATTTAATATCGGTCTCTGGTTGGCTCTCTCTCACTGGGTGCAACATTCTTCCCTATGAATTAACATTCAAATGGCTCAGCCTTTACTTAAGCTGTCAATATTGTAAGTCATTATGGTTGATGAGAAAGAAAATTTGTGTTTCAACTAATAAAATTAACTGTGCAATTATCTTGAGAAGAGGGATTAAGATTGCACTGATTTTTAACAGTTTGGTTCAAAACTATGACTTTACTACTAGTAGATTTTTACTGTGTTGTATAAATGAAGTATATATATGAATTATTTAAGGTTTAAGAAATCACATATAATAGTGAATATTTTTCCCTATATGACATGCACAAAAGCTTCCAGGATCTTTTTCTTTTCAATTTTTATTTTTTATAGGACATGGTGGCAGTACATAATGATTTCATTCCTCGTTGGGGACTTGGGACATGTACGTAACACATCTTAATTCTTTTTCATCCCCTTTCTGTCCCCTCCATCCTCCCTCCCTCTAACTTGTGGTTCCCTTCCCTTTTGCACAAGATCTATCTCATTTCCTGTTATCTTTTATTTTACTCTTTATTTATATTTGGGGCTTCTTATATAAAAAGCTTCCAGAATATTAAAAAAAATTATCAGTATGAGGTTTACTCCATTCGGGCCCAATGTATTTTCCTCACTTGATCCCTTAACTCATTCTAGTTCTAGCCCACTGAATTGTTCCAATTACTTTTCCATGGCACGTTACCTATGACCTGGCTTTTTCCATTTTTTTTTTTTTTGCTGGAATGTCCCCTTTTAAGATTTAGAAACATTAAATTCTATCTATCCTTCAAGATACATGCCTCCAGCCCCTCCTTAAAATCAGCTGTTGCTAGAAGTAATGCTGGATTTAGCATTTTTCTGTGCTTCTCTCAGACTCCTAGTTTGTTTATACACATAGACAAACAGACAGACTTCATTATAATAATACTGTATTGTATTTCCAGTGTAAATTCCTTGAGAGTGTAATACATATTACAAGCATCACTTTTCCTTTCATTGTTCCTCAGTGGGGTTGGTTAGTACTGAAGGTCAAGGGGGGAGAGGTATGTCTGTTAGTAACAATCTTTACTCCCAGAGTTTGTCAGGGTTGAGGATGGACGATCACATTCTGGGCCAGGTCAGGGCATGAGGGCAAGAATGAGCCTGGAGGATTCAGTAGGACTTTCTGGCAGGAGGGAGGCACCCTTAGCAGAGAAATGTTGGAGGTGTTTCTTTGGGAATAAAACAGTGTAAACTAGAGATTATATTGGTCACCCAGCAGGGAAGAGACCTTGCATTAAGGCTGGCATAAAGAGAACTTTGTGTGAGAGATCCACAGCAAAGCAGTCTCCAGAGAATGTACAAGAGCTCCCAAGTGAGAAGAAAAGATCACAAGAATACTTCTCAAAATTAGAGCAAGGCAATAAGCAGTTAATCAGATCTTCCCTTCACTTCAGCCTGGAATGACTTAAAACTGCTGTTCATGAGTTTGGGGAGGCAGCAAGGCATGATGTGGGGACATGAAGTTGGCCCTGCTTCCTGTCTCCCTGAAGGCTTCCAATCTGAAGCAAGCCTGAGCTGAGGAAGGGAGAACCATTCAGTTCTGTTTGGCTATTATACAAGGTAAACATTTCAATTTTGGGAATGAGGTAGTTTTTATGATGAAATGTGAAGGAAATGAGCTTTTGTATAAAAGACTGACTCAGAGATTTGTGACTCCTGCCTGTGATTTCATCCAAGTGGCAAGGAAAATACTGTCCCCTAAAAATAGAAAGAGCACTGAGGGAAATAAACTTATTTTATGATGCATCCTACAGAGCCCTGCTTTTTCAGTAATGATAACATTCAGCTGTTATCAGGACGAACAAACAATTTTATACAACTAAAAATTTAAATCTTTTCTTCTAGTTCTAGGAAAGGGACCCAGGATCTTGTCCATCCAGGTAAGGGCTCTACCACATACATCCCCACATCCCTAGCCCAGAAAATTTAAATCTTTAATAAATACAATATAAATTACAAAATATAATAATACATAGACAAAGCATTGTTTTTCATTTCCACATAGTTGTTAATTGCACAAATAATGTGATGTTACAAAAGGCAAAAGCATGCAGTTCTTCAGACTGCAGATTCGGTGCCTCCAGGACACATTGGTTATTCTGACAGTTGTCAGAGAGCAGAAAGCTGGAGAAAAGGGCACATTTCTTATATTGAGTCGTAATGGGGATGATGCCAGATATCATGAGGAACATTCACCATGATTATACAGCTTAGGCAAATTCTCAGACTATTAACAATATTGTTATGTAATGGATGTTTATGTAGTGGATTCAGAAATAATCTTTTGAAAGCAACTTAGTTTTTATTAATATGAAAAAGCATCTCTGTAATTATTTATGTAATAGTTTGAAAGTTAAATCCCAATCTACATTTATTATTTAACATGTCAGCCAAGGAAATGCATTTATATCATATTCACTTCTTTTTTCGTTTGCCAAAAATATGCATATTGAGCATAAATTGAAGAGCCCCAAGGGACTGAATTTAACTACAAGAGCAAGAGACTGAAAAAGGAAGATAGTCAATAATCTTCTGTAAACAAATGTAAGGTTTTTTTTTCTATTATCTGGGACAAGCTAGGTTCATATTTAGAAATTAAAGTAGGAGTTTGTTTTTGTGCATGAGTTTTAGTGTGTAAATTTTTACACTCCTGGCTGAGGATGTATCTCAATGGTTGAGCATTTACCTCGCATGAACATGGCTGTGGGTTCAATCTTACAATATATGCCTACTTCTTTGTCTCCAAATACATGTAAATTCTAGAAGTCTAATTGAAGATGTAAGGCATTCCCTGTTAACATGGAAATATTTTCTTATATTAATGCCTATAAATATTGAATTACTATATTAAATGAATGTCTTATTGCCTCAGAACTTTTTTCTTGTAACTTTACATAAATGTCTGGGAAATAAGACTCTCATTTAGTAGCTTATAAAGGATGCTGATGTATCAGCAGCTGCCTTGACATTATTGGATTCAAGTAAATCCTATCCTGAATGTTAAATAGAATAGGATAGGATCATTCATTCTAGTAAAAGCATTGACTCCATAAATTTTTGTGGTTCAAACTGCTATTGATATTTCCACTAGCTCTTTAAAATTTTAATTACTGAAAATTATTCCTTTTAACCTAAATTTTTCTTTCATTTGCATTTAGTTTACAAGATAGATGTTGTGGACTAGAGAGTATATAAAGAATGAAATGACATGTGGTCAGTTTATGCCTACGTATATACACAAGGAGATTGGTATTGAGAATGATCACTATTTCCAACATTCTTCCTCCAGGTTTGAAGTTAATTGAGAAATACCTTTAGCAGGCAGAGACTTGGAAATCAAAATATCACTGTTATCGCTGGTAACACTGAACATGGCTTAGATCTCCAATACTTTGGGCTTTATTTAGATCACTACTGTTGCAAACGGTGTTACTCACTGCCTCTCATCCTTGGATCCAGAATAATAAGTAGGGAGAAGATGCATGCAGTGAGCATGGAACTTTTTTTTTTGCATAGAACTTTTAACACATTAGTTTCACTAGTTCAAGCAAAATGAAGCAATGAGTGTTAGATTTTCACCCCTGTTATTCAGGATAAATCTAACTCCTCTCCTACAAGGAAGTTGAATAAGGGGCAGAGAGATGCCAAAAATTATATACTAGCAGATGTATCATATAAATATGAAGGCAGGGGCACAGAGTTCCCATGATATATTTTGGAGAATTTTTCAAGTTTTATCATCATTTTGGAAATAGAAACATTTATTTTTTAATTTCTTTTTTATTAGTTCATAGTTGCAGTGCACAATGATTACATTCCTTGTGGAGAGTTGGTATATATATATATATATATATATATATGCATCTTAATTCTTTTTGTGTCCCTCCTCCCTCCTCAATCCTCTCACCCTCCATCTCTTGGTCCCATTTCTATTTGCAAAACTTTTATGTCCATTTCCTATTATCTATCTTTTATTTTGTTCTTTTTTCATCCTTTGGGTTTCTCAAATAAAAGAAACCATATGATATTTAAGCTTGCGTGTCTGATTTATTTCACTTAACATTATGGTCTTAAGGTGCATCCATTTTCCTACAAATGACTCAAATTTATTCTTCTTTGTGGCACAGTAGTATTCCATCATGTATAAACATCATATTTTCTTTATCCATTCATCGGTTGATGAACACACAGGCTGCCTCCAAGATTTATTGTGAGCTGTGCTGCTTTAAACATGGGTATGTATGTATTACTGTAACATGATGTCTTTAACTCTTTTGGGAAGATAGCTAGAAGGGGAATAGATGGGTCAAATGGAATTTCTAATTTTAGTTTTTTGAGGAATCTCCATACTGGTTTCCAGAGTGGATGTACTAGTTTATATTTCCACAAACAATGTAGAAATATTCCTTTTTTTTCCTGCAACCTTGAAAGCATTTGTTAATATTTGATTTCTTGATGGTAGATATTCTTTCTGAATGAAATTTTAGTGATGTTTTAATTTGCATTTCTCTAATGGCCAGAAATATTGAACATTTTTTCATGTATTTATTGGCTATTTGTACTTCTTCTAAGAAGTATCTATTCACTTAAGTGGCCCATATTTTGATTGGATCTTTTATTTTGGGGGGAGTGTTCTATATATATATATATATATATATATATATATTTTTTTTTTTTTCTGTACAGGGAATAAAACTCAGGACTTTGTACTTGTGAGGCAGGCATGGTGCCACTGAGCCAAATCCTGGGCCCCCTGAGTTCTTTATATATTACAGGTATTAGTCCTTTGTCGAAGGAATAGGTGGCAAAATTTTCCCCATTCTATATGTTGTCCTAACTCTTAACTCTCTTTGCTGTGCAGAAGCTTTTTAAATTTGACATGTTCCATTTGTTCATTCTTTTCTCTTTTTTTGGTACTGGGGATTGAACTCTGGTCCTTGCGCTTGTGGGACAGGCAGCTGAACCAGTGAGCTAAATCTTGGCCCTCATTTGCTCATTCTTGATGTTATTTCTTGTGCAATTGGGGTTCTCTTTAAAAACTCTTTACCTGTGCCCATGTCTTCAAGAGTTGTACCTACTTTCTTTTCCAGTAGAATGAGTGTTTCTGTTTCAATATTTAGGTATTTGACACATTTTGATTTTAGTTTACTGCATAGTAAGAGATATGGGTCTAGATTTGATTTTCTGCATGTGTATAGCCAGTTTTCCCAATACCATTTGTTAAAGAGGCCACCTTTGACAAACTTATCTAGAAGACAGCCACAGAGTACACAATAATTTCAAATAATTATTCATTTCATAACTACTGTTGATGAATGACCATGTATACATCACTATGGGTATTATAAAAAAAAAAGGTAAAACAATACTAAACTCCTCTTCTTCACTTAGTGAGAGGATATTAAAGTGTAAAATATTTATTAAAATATAAGGTATTTATATCTCAATACAAAACACAGTAAGTTTTGATAAATAAATGGTAAATTAGTGTTGCTGAAAGAATTCATGAGTATGGCGTGATCTCTGTGGGCTGCATATCAGCTAAGAAGTATTATTTTTAAGTGAATTCAATCTGGCTTAAACCAAAAGAAGATGGAATTTGAACTATTTAACTATGAGTCCAGAGATAAAATGCATGTCAAGTTTGCTTTGATTTGGTGGTTGAGAGATGTCAATAGGGACCATATTTTCTTTATATTTTCTTCTACTCTGATTAGCTTTATCAAAAGATGAATTTCCTGGTTACTATAAAATGGTAACCTTTAACTGTAGGGATTTTTTTTTTGGCGAAAGATTTTTTTTCCGAAATGTGGCTCAGAAGAGCAGTAAATCTTTCCTAGAAATCATATCTACCTGTAAATGAGTTACTATAACTAGGGCATGAGATTATGTTGATTAGTATGAATCACATGCCTGGGACATGCTTAATACCTGAACAAATAATCTAGGTAGAAATCAAGTGATAAGTTAGTGCGAGAGTTGATAGATTTAAATTACAGACCAGCAAGTTAAATTTGAATTTTGAAAATGCAATGAGTATTTTAAAAAATAAGTATGTCCTAAACATTGCATGAGACATACTTACACTAAAGAACTATTGTTTATTTGAAATTAAAAATCAATTGGATGTTCTACATTTTATCTAGCAAACTTAGTCAAAGTAAATGTGTGTAGGAAGACAATGGCAATGTTCACTTCAACTAGAAGAGTTGGGAAAGCTTGTCAAAATGAGACATGTAAGGGACTCAATGGATAGCTAAGATGCAGGAAGGAAAAAAGGATTGAGAGGATAGGAGGGAAGTGCAGTGGAGGGAAGCACAATGTGAGTGAAGTTGTGTTGTAGCGTGGTCAAAATACAGTGCCTGTCTAGAACAAGGTCCACTGTGGCTGGCAGGGGTGGCCAGATTCAGAGGAGGATAGACCAAATACTACTTGAAGACTATAAATAGTTTTGAATGTCAGTTTGAAGAGTTTGAACATTAGCTTCTGGGTCAATAATTGGCAATCTTTTTCTGCAAAGGGACAGAGAGTCTTAGACTTTAAAGGCCATTTGGACTGTATTGCAACTATTCAACTCTGCTAGAAAGCAGCCACCAACAAGTGGGCATAGCTAAGTTCTAATAAATCTTTCTTTACAAAACAACCAATAGACAGATTTGGCCCACAGGGAAGAAGTTTCCCTGCATATGTTGTAGATAATGGGGACATCTACATTGTTGGTCCCTATTGTAGATAAAGTTGGTTTTGTCTGCAAAGGGCCCGTCTTTCCTTCTGGGAACTGTCCTGTTTTGTGTACTTTTGATGAGGCTCTCAGCCACCCTACCTCTAACACGGATGGTGATCTACAGCTGGCTAATTAGAGAACATCATTCATTTGGCTGGAGTGATTGAATCATGGATTGAATCCTGGGACTCTGTACTGTAGGTCCCAAGAAAGACAATCTCTTACCTTTGGTGGGGAAGCCCCAGTCTGTGAACCCAGACTGTCAGTGGGTAAATCCTTCCCCACTTGGAGGAAGCATTTTTTGCAGTAAGAGAAAAACAAAACCAACACAAGAAAGAGAACTGAGAGACGGTCAGGAAGAAAGTGCTAATCAAATTGGTTAATATGTAGATTCAGTTATTCAGAGCTTTGTTTGTCCTGGGATAAACAGCATTGATGTGATTGTTAGACCTGTAGCATCCCAGGCCACATCCATCAGTGTTTACCAATCAGAATCTACGTTTTAACAAGATCCTATGACTTTATTTTTGCTTAACCAATTTGAGTGAAGATTCTGTCATTAAGAGTGGAAGGTGTCATGGCTACAGTAATATTATACATTAGTCTTCAAAACTATAAATTTGGAAAGTGACCTGATTAAAATTTTTTCAGGTGGATTCAGTGTTCAAGGTAGATTGTAGCGGGCTTGGCATGAGAGAAGACAGGAGAAGAAATCCAGTGAAAAAGTATGAAGTCCCAGTGAAGTCTAGAACCTATTCTATGTCCTTTGCTGAGTTTTCTATGTCTTTGGGCATGCCTAATGAGTTGGTTTCATAGATCCTAATACTTTCATTCACTTATTCTACAAATATTCTGTAAATATTTATTAATTTTTATGAGCACTTGTGAGCTGTTCTACTATTCTTGGTGTTAGGGCACTAGAGTAGAGGTTAGCAAACTATGTCCCATTGGCCAAATCTGTCCTGCTGCCTATATTTGTAAATAAAGTTTTACTGGAACACAACCATGTTCATTTATTGTTTCAAGCTGATTTTGTGCTACAGTGGAAGAGTTGAGTACATGTGACAAAGACCATATTTTCTGCAAATCTTGAAATATTCATTGATCCTTTAACTGACCTTTGTACTAGACTGATGAAATTCCTATTTCCTTGAAGTTACAAGGAACTGTGATTATAAAGAAGTAGTTAACATGGATGAGATATTAGTAGACAGGAAGACCTCTTTGAAGATGCAAGTTATGAATGATGAGGAGCTTTATGTGCAAAGACTTGGAGAGAAAACTACAAAAGCAAAAGTTCTGAGGTGGGGATACATTTTTGGGGGTTAAGAAGCAGAAATATAAAAACTGGCTGGAGAGCAGAAAGCAAAGAAGTAATTTGGAGAGAGTCCCTTTGTGTTAAAACTTGTGTAGGAAATCATGGTTGTAGAACCCCCTACTTGTCCTTTGTTCCTGTAGTGTACTTCCAACTTCCCATCAAAATCCAGGCAATGTACTCTCTTTGAAGGTCTCTTTTTTGGCTTATCATTTTGTTATGAAAAATTCAGGCACACAGAAAAGTTGAAAGAATCATACCACAAACCCACTACCTATCATCTACCTTCTGCAATTGACATTTGTGCTATAAGGATATCTAACATATCTATCCACTTACTTATCCCTCTATTCATCTTATTGTTTAAATTATGCACTTCAAAATAAGTTGTAGATACCAGTACACTTTGTTCTCAAAACTTCAGCATAGTATCAGTAGCTAGAATTCAAACTCAATTACTTAAACATTTTTTTTTGAAAAAAAGGTGAAATTTATGGAAATAGGAGTGTTCATTATTTGATCATTGCATGTTGTATACATGTATTGAATTATCACAGTATACCATGGAAATATAAACAATTAAACATTCTGTTGAGAAAATCTGCCATTGCCTTTTTTCCTCTCCTATTGCCTCCACTGGATTGAAGTAACTGTGCATCATTTGTTTTCTATCAGTGCCTCACATATAGTAGAAATTAAGTTAATTTGTTAAATGAATTTCATCAGATGTTACTTTAGTTTATTTCTTTTCTTGTCTTTTTTTTTTTTTTTTGGTACTGGGGATCAAACTCGGGTCCTTGTGTTTGCGAGGCAAGAGGCGGAACCACTGAGCTAAATCCCTGGATCCTATTTCTTTATATATATATATAAAGTACAGTAGTTTTACTAGTGCTTTGATTCATCCCCTCATTCTTCTTTAGGACATTTGTAGAAAGCAACTTCCATTCCACTAGTTCAACATCATAGGGAATTAATAATTTTAAATAGTTAATGTTAGCAGACAAACTGACTTTCACACTGTGTTTTTACAAATTTCCACAAGGTGGTGCCCAAATATCTTTATAGAATAATAATCCCTAAAGACTCCTGGTCAATCTTAACTAATTTGTTAGTATTTGTCCTTTCTGAATTTGGCCTGTTAGCATAATAGAAAATAAATAATTAAGAAAAAAGTTACCTATTAGTGAATAAAATTATACATGTGTAACTTTAGAATCTGTAGTTGTGGACATGAACAATGCATAATGATTATAGTAAGTAACTTTTATTTGTGTAGAGTTTTTTAAAAAGTGTTTTTTATATTTCCACATAGTAAAAATATTAATCTACCTTACGTTCCTTCACTGTAAACTTTGTCCATGAATGCTTTGCTTTTTCTACATAGTTTAAAAGGACAAAAGAAACAAACTACTGAACAAGAGGAATTACATAATTTAGATGTAACTGAAAAAGAGATGACTATTACCTTAATCAGGGACAATGCTGTGTAAATTAGTGTTATAATAAACTATGGGATAATAAGTTACTTAATGTTCTTTAAGTATTTTGTTCTAGGAACCTGTTAATTATTTTAAAACCTTCATTTTTGGATATTCTTATTAAATTTCAAATACCCTGATCAGAAAATTTAAGTAGCTGGGTAGTTTCTCCAAATTCATGGAAATGATGATACCTACCTGCATTACTGGCTATGTTTTGGTCAAATGTCAAAAACATGGTCCACAGGCACTGCAATCAGAGTAACATTCCCCAGGTGCTCAGGCAGACCTATCTAGACCTGGAGGAGAAAGTTCTTCAGCTAATTCGGTTCTGAAAATGAGTGTTCATTGCTTTTGATGGCCCAGGGCAGGAATTAATGTTTATGCAGTGAGATCTGAGACTCATAAAGGGCCGTATTAAACCCATATTTTACAAACACTAATTGTTGACTATACACTCTTGTTTTTCTACTGCTCTAGCATAAGTCTGGATGGTGCAAAAACCAACAAACCTCTTGGGGTATATAAGAATAATGTAAAATGTTCAGTTAATGCAAAAAATCTAAACTTAGTCACACACTGATTCATGATTTGACATTTGGATGGATGTCAAAATCTGTCCTCTATTTTATTAACTATGAAATGGAAGAATTAAATAAACATTATCTCTACATTCAGTAAAGATTGAATCTCTGAGATTCAATGCTATTATTTGTCCCTATTACAAAAAATGTAAGCAGTGTGTGTGTGTTAAATAATTCACCAAGATTTGATATAACACCTTCTAATATCAGAAAGAAGAATTGGCTAAGTGAAAAATAGCAAACAGTAAAAGAAAGTTTAATCATGGTTTAAATAGATCTAATCTTTCTCTTTTGGTGAATACAACATGAAAAACTTAAGAATGCTCTATCTGCTAAGTGAAGGGATAATTTAAAAAATTGAACACCCAAACCCAAGACATAGGCCAATATACTTTTTGATATTTATTAGAAAGGAAAATTATAAATTTTTGCAGTTAGCACCTTGGCTATTTTGGTATGAAGTAATTGCTTTTAGTACGAAATAAACAACATAGAAACAATAATTATCAACAGGAAATACCAATATTAGAGGAATATTTTAGAGGAAGGAAAATTTTAATAGTTTTCAGTTTAGTACAATGAAAATTTATGCTGTCACTGTGGTCTAGGAGACAATGTGTTTTGCATATGTGACAGTTACTCAAGCTGGGGGCCAAATGATGAATAAAATGAGGTGTATTATGAAGTAAACAAGATAAAAAATGATTGAGACATTATAATTGTAAGCCTAAAATTATTCAAAAAACAGTTTATTAAATAAGAATAACAACAGAAAGGAATAGAAGACACATGGAAGGGCCAATTCAACTAGAATTTAGGGAGCACAGGGAGGACTAGAACTTTGCTATTCCAAACTTGTGCAATACCACATTTCCTAAATGCTATTACCAATGATTATTTTCATTTCCTATTGTCTTTGAATCTTTCTTTTTGCTGATAAATAGGACCAATATCATTTTGATGTTTTTCTATTTACTGATGAAAGAGATGAAGGAATGTCTAAGTGATACTCTTGGAGCCAACAGGATAATGAATCCCAGAAACTTCAGAGTTTTGGAGCAAGTGTTAGAATTTCTACTGTATCAAGATTTTAGAATGAAAACAAAACAGGGACTTCTAACAGTGAATTTTCCGAATTTGTTCAGAATGGTATGGAATGCTCCCTTCTCAGTTGGTAATATTCTTTTCAGTGATCAGCAGCATGGGAGTGGCTGAAATTGGAAGAAGTAAAATGTTACACTATGCCTTAGTCTCATTCCAAATATATCACCTTGAAGCAAGTGTGAGCTGGTTTATGACTAGTCTTTTTTGACTTCATAAAAGATAAAGTTTTCTGACATAACAGACTTTGACTTCTTGTGAATGGTTCTAGGACCTCAAAATACTACTGGGCCATCCACAG
Source organism: Heterocephalus glaber (assembly GCF_053883595.1). NCBI lineage: Eukaryota > Metazoa > Chordata > Mammalia > Rodentia > Bathyergidae > Heterocephalus > Heterocephalus glaber. The sequence goes on from NW_028258147.1 coordinate 27,850,736, forward strand.
TAGTAACAATAAAAAATAGTGTGATCTTTTTCTATAAAAACTACTGCAGAAGAACTCTCAGAAGAGCATAGGCTCCACATTACCTCTTCCCAGTCATGGTTATTGTGCTTTCTTATTTGTCTGGTGTATGTGGAAATATGCATTAATTCAAGATCATCAGTTAGGGTGAAGGTTAACAGGCTTCAGCTATGGTACATTGCTTTTCTGGGTATGATGCCAACTGCTTTATATAAATAGACAGAATTTAAGAGTTTCTCTGGTGTCACATTCACAATTATGCTGATTGCCACACCTGGCAATGAGAGGCTGCAAAGTTTGGGTTTGGTTTACCCTCTTTGCACACTGTGGGCTAGAACGGAACAGTAGGTAGGACTCTAACCCCTCCCTTCAATGAGAACAGCTCCAAAACTGGAGGGCTTTAGTCCACTCCTCCCTCTGGGAATCACCAATTTGCTTCTTAGGGGTATTATTATTCTGCCTGTTGTTAATTTGCCTCAGGAAAAAGAGTTGATCTGGAAAAAAGTCACTTCCTATGCTTTGTTTCACATCTCGTGAGTGAAGGTGTGGCTGACATCCATGGTAAATACATAGTTGTTCCCCGGGAATTTCCACTTTTACTTACAGCCCCACAAAACTTCCTCGGTTCCTCAGAAGCTGCTCTGTGACAAGGAGACAATGAACATGAACATTCATGTAGGTACTGTACTTAGTTTAATGATGCAGTAGTTGTTGTAAGTGAGGCTCAAGGGTCAGACAGACCCGAGTTAAGTCCCATCCTGGCATTTGTAGCTTGGGTATAGCCCGGGGAAAGTTATTGCACTCTTCTCGGCTTCCGTGTCTGCAAAAGGTGAATTCTTCATTTTTCTTTGAGAACACTTTCATTTTCTGTTCATTTAAGAAATGTCCTTTACATTTTTTTTAGGAAATTGTAGGTTGGCAGGCAGTTGAAAGAAATAATGCAGCCTTCTGTGTGTCCTTAACTTGATCTTTCCTAATGGTAGCATCCTGTAGGTCTCTAGGATGATATCATGATCAAGATGTGGATGTTGAGGGCTGGGGATTTAGCTCAGTGGTTCCGCCACCTGTCTCGCAAGTGCAAGGTCCTGAGTTCGATCCCTGGTACCAAAAAAAAAAAAAAAAAAGACGTGGATGTTAATAGTCAAGACACTGATCCTTTCTGTCACCATGCAGATTCCTCATGTTGACCTTTTATAAACACATCACTGTCTTCCCTCTACTCCTCCCCCTGCTCCTTCCATAACCCCTGTTAACCAATCATCTGTTCTTCATTTCTATGGTTTAAAAATGTGTTCTTGTGAGGACCGGATGAAATCATGTGTGTAAAGTACTCACTTAGCCCTTGGTAAGTGATCATGAAATGGAGGCTATTATTGTTACAAGGAGAAAAGTCTGTAAATATTAAAATGTTTTCCTAAGAAAGCTGATATGTGGCCTCTGTCTCAAAAGCATCCCACTAGAAGTGTACTGGTCCATTGTTGAGGGGTCAAGTGGTTTCTTGGCAAGATATTTTGCAGCTATGACGCTAACTTACTAAGGACTATAAGCAGAAGGTAGAAGATGGGGAAAAAGACAATGAAACACCTACAGTGACTTTCTTTTTTGCACAAAGACCTCAGAATATTGGCCTTCGTACAATTACCTCTCAGTTTTACTTCCTAAGTGGGAAAGACTCCCCTAGAACCTCATGGGGAACTAATGTTAATCTCAGACTACCCTTTCATTGTATATTACATCAACTTTTTGCTATGAAAAATTTCAGAAAATCACACAAGTAGAAATGCTTGACTAATAAACCTCTAAAAGCTTTCATAATTATCAACCTCTCAAAAAGTCAACTTTTTTTCTTAAATTCTTTTATTGGTACATTTTAGGTATACAATCTATTTACATTTATCATTGGGTGCTTGTACCTGTACATGATGGATCTTAGTTCTTATTTTTCCCCCATTCCCTGTGTTCCCTTCACTCCCTCCACCCTTCCCTATTTACAAAGACTTTGTTTCCATTTTTCCCTTTTCTCATAATTTATTTTTTATTTTGAGACAGGGTCTCTAAGGTGCCCAGACTGGTCTGGAACTTGCTATTTTCTAATCTGAGTCTGGTATCATTTATAATCCTTTACATAGTGTTTAGAACTGTTATCTTACCATATGGTAGACAAAGAAAAAATAGGAATTAAAAGAGAACGACATGCCATGAGAAACAAAAACAGAGTGTCAATAAATACTTAAAATGTAGAAAATTTGCTCAGGTTATTTTTTACAATAGTCAGGAAAACACAGACTTACTCTGAGAGAGCACTGTGTCTTTAAGTTGCTTCCTGATCCCACCCAGATCTTGCACCCTGGCCAGATGCCTAACCATTCTTGCTTTAACTTAGTCTAAATAAACAGGAATAAAATATTGCAAAAGATCCAAAGGCAAAGACGATTTTTTTCCCACAGAACAGACAGTGTCAAGTAGTTAACTTTATCCTTAACAGTAGTCCTTGCTGTGGGCATTTGTTCAACCAGTCTCTAATTCCTGTTTGATAAATTTTATAAGGTAAGATATATTGCTTTGCTTTAACCACTTAAATAAGAAAAGGCCATCTAAGGTCTGTAAAAGACTAAATGATTTATGTACTTATTATGCAAAGAAAGCTTTTCAATTTTTTATCCTTTATTACTTTAAATCAATTATTACATAAATATGATTAATTGTAAAATATAAAAATTTAAGTTGTATTTATTTTTAATTTATAGTACTAAATTGCCTGATAGTAATGTTAATATTTTGGGGGGGCATTTAAAAAAATAGAACAGTCTTTTATAATTCAGGGTTAATTATAGAATATAATTTGGGTAGTTTGGCAATTTGAATTTACTGATTTCATTCACTCATTTTATCTTCATGTAGAAACAAGATACAAACACTGAATGAAATCAGTATAGTCCTAAACAATATTCAATAAAATTGGTAAACTTAAGGATAATTTTATTTCTGAAACATTATAAAATATACATGGGTTTATATATCCCAATATTTACCCAAGATACATCTTAGGCAAAAAAAAAAAAAGCAAAAATATAGCATTTGGCTGAAGATCATCATTGTTTCTGCATTAATAAAATTCAACCTATGGTAAATATAAAAATTTACATTTCTTTTATTTAACTAATTATATTTTAGACCCCTTAAGCCCATTTTGTTTCCACATGAAGTCTAATAGAGAGAAAGGTGAGAATTATTAAAAACAGAGGGAATGAAAGCCAATAAAAGCTGATTAGAAGAGGGTAGGATTTCATAATGCCAAATTAATCAAGGAGAAAGAATTCAGGAAAGCACAAGAACTAAAAAACTAGAGAAAAAAAAGTAGAAGAATGTCCTTTGAATACTATAGTGAAGCTAAAAGGAATAGCAAGATTTTGGTTTGGGAGAGCTAGGTAAAAACTATCAGAACAGAAAGTAATAAAAAGTACAATATTATGATTATTGCTATTGGATAAATTATGTTGGTATCATATATTGGGTTCAAGTATGAATTCACAATTATATGCCAAAAAACCTGAATGATCAAGTGCTTAGTTTGAAGCAAAGGTAAGTCTTTATTTAAAACTAGAATTTCCAAAGACCTAATTGAAGCCTATATATGAAAAAAAAAGTGGTTTTCTCAGGATCCTACAGAGAAATCACCTTCTTTAGGTTTTTGAAGAGTTGCTCCATCAAATAGCTTATCAAATTTTTCTTGTTCTCAATGAAATTTAGTTCTCAGGCTCTTATTTCTAGAACTTTGGGAATGTTCATTATGATTTGAACTCAACCAAAGATAAAAATCTTATGTAATACCAGCAACATAGGGCCATTGATTTTCTCCTTTGAAAATGTAGTAACAGCTGGGGTTTTCTATATAGCCTTATCTTTACACTAATCTTCAGAATTAATTGTTTGTCCTTTGTCTTCTTATCTTTGGTTACCAAAGAGTTTACATAAGGAGCGACGTCCTTCATGTGTTCTATTTCCTTAGCACAGGTCTTATTTTCTTGTAAATGTCTTCAGATCTAACGGTACTTGGTCTGAAGATCAGTTGGCATTTAACCAATTGCATTTGATATATCTGCCAGCAGAGATACTTGGTTATACAGCAGTGAAGTTCTTCTAATAAACTTTCTGTTGGACAGAGTTATTTGAGGAACAGACTATGACATAAACCCGTCCATTGCTCTGTCCCAGCCCACCAGCTTTGCTTCTCTTTGGGGTTTACCATCTGGCAAGTATGAAAGAAGTCAGTCTCCCATTTCACTCCTCACTTCCTTGCCATGTATTTCCACCCTCTGTTTAGAGCCTGGAAAAATCATGCTCATGAATTCCCACTTCACATTCCCTGAAGGCAAGGTGGCAAAGAAGGAAAGTGTGATTCTTTTTCCAGAACTCCTGAAGTCAATATAGTTTAAGCCAGAAAGCATTTCAAAACCATACTGACTATTAGTTCAAAAAAACTTTCCTCATTCCCACTCTCTTGGGCATACTGAGCTTCCAACATATCAGCCTTCTTTTATTATGGAATTTTCTAGGTTTAAAAGTAGTTTGGTGTATAGCTGAGCATATTGACTGGTGAAGGTGACTGAGGATTTTAATACAGAATTAGAATTTTCATTGTTAATCTACCCAGAAAAATAGTTTCCTATGACTGTGGGGTGGGTGTGGCACTTCCTGATTGTCAGTCTTTTTCTGTCAATTCTTGTAGTGAACACTACAAGAGCACTAATGTTTCGCTCTCACATTCTTTGGATATGCAGTTCTAGTTTGGTACTCTAGCAGAGACAAAGTTTCAAAAGCAAGAGTAGAAAAAAGAAATGGAGTTTGATGGAAACAGAAGAGTAATTTAATTTTTGGCTTGACCTCTGAATGCACTGAAGTTGTATATATAATGTTAGGACACAAATGGTGGAGGTTTTCTATATTGCAAAATGTTAGATTCCTCAGGAATCAGTTATAATGAAAATGAGTGAAACAACCATGTAGAAACCTGAATTCACTTTGGAGAATTACTGTGGAGAGAATTTACCCTGGAAATGTCAAAATAGATGCTAGGATTGAACCACATTTTTCATACAGAGTGGGACTGAAATGTTCTTAAATGGCTCTCTTCACTCCTTGTTTCTCGTAATGTAAGGAGAAACTAAGATTTTGATTATAGTTATTTGGATACATAAAAGTATTTACTAATAAGTGTTTGGTCATGTTGCTATGATTTACTTGGATTAAAAACTTAAAATCTCAATGTGATCCAGTCAAAAAAACAGGCAACTAAAATGAACAGACATTTCTCAGAAGTACAAATGGCCAATGAATACATGAAAAAACATTCAACATCTCTGGCCATTAGAGAAATGCAAATTAAAATAACACTGAGATTCTATCCTACTCCAGGAAGAATGGCTCTCATCAAGAAATCAAATAATAACAGATGCCAGTGAGACTGTGGGGGAAAAAGAAGCCATCTACATTGTTGGTGGTAGTACAAACTAGTCCAAGCATTATGGAAATCACTTTGGAGATTCCTCAAAAAACTAGAACTAGAAATTCTACTTGACCTAGCTCTTCCCCTTGTAGGTTTCTTCTGGAAAGAGTTAAAGACCCCACATTACATGTCTACATGCATATTCATGTTTATAGCACCACAATTCATTATAGATAAACCTTGGAAGTGGCCTATATGCCCATCAACAGATGAATGGATAAACAAAATGTGGTATTTATACATAATGGAATACTACTGTGCTATAAAGAAGGATAAATTTGGGTTATTTGTAGATAGATGATGCCACTTGAGACCACAATGTTAAGTGAAATAAATCAGACATACAAGCTTAAATATCGTATTGTTTCTCTTACATGAGAAACATAAACTATAAATAAATTAAAGAGCAAAATAAAAGATAGATAAAAGGAAATAGGGAGATAGATCTTTTGTAAATGACAAAGGTCCCAATAGATGCAGGGTGAGGGGAGAGGTGATAAGAAAATGATGTAAAAAGAATTAAGATGTATTATGTACATGTACCAGTTGCCCACAATGAGTGTAATCATTATGTATTACAAATATGTACTAATAAAAAGAAATTTAAAATAAAAATATCACTGTGAATGTTTTTCTAGAAATGTCAATGAAAATTTCTTTCTTCAGTCATATGCCAATTTTTGACTCTATAAGATGGAAATGTAAAAAGAGAAAATTTATTAAAGTATTTATAGCTGATTTTTCTATTTCAAGGTGCTACCAGGCAGATGATTCTTCGCCATCTACCATGATGTGGAATAGATATTTTACTTCCTGTCTCCTGCTTTTGCTGCCTTTTATGAGCCAAATAGTATATGGACAAAGAAGGAAAGGGTCAAAGCCAAAGTTACTCGCAAGGAAAAATGACCTCCAGGGTAAAAAAAGTTTAGTTTTAGTTTTTATTTATTAGTTTTTTCCTGTTAAAACATTTTTATGTTTTATCATTTCTAAATGGCATTTAATATACACTTGATCTTAGCTAAAAGGCTGACAAGTGGTAGTATTTGATGCAAATAGCAAACCATATACATACATACTTGTGATATTGTACTCTGATACAATGAATACACCTTCCATTTTAGGAACACATCAGAGATTTTTGAACACTTGTGCATTTATTACATTGTTTGAGCCGCACTTGTAAAACAGGCAGGCCAAATACTGCCACTCTCACAGATAAAGAAATTGAACCTTAGAAAGGTAAGTGGCCATAAGCAAAATAATCAGAAACAGAGCTAGGATTCAAACTTCAGTTCTCTGTTTTTAAAATAAGTTTCTTTCCCTTTTTTGAGTATTATGCTGTGCAGTCATTTCTCCCTTTGATTTTAATAAAATTAAAAACAACAGCAATAAAACAAAGTGGGCACTCAGTAATATGAAGAGAATTGGAGCATTATTTATTTAGTTCTAGACAACTTTGCCTTATGTCTATTGAATTTTTAAAATGTAGTACACCCTCTTTTCCTCCCATTTTATGTGAGTTTAACACTGAGAAAATGCTGAGGAATATGATATTTTGTTAATCTGTTTGCTTTTGATTTGCATGATTCTACAAGCGTGGGAGATGTCTTAGACTTGGAAAGAGATGTAGTTCTTTACAAGTTAAGCCTTATCTCTAAGGTGATCTCTCATCATTCGGGTTGTCTGTAATATTCAACTCACTGACCTCTCAACAACAAACACACAACACACAATGTCAGAGCCCTCCTTATACAATGTTGACCCATGAGCAGAGACCATTATGTTGTCTAAACTTTCTGTTCCATTTCAGACTCCATTTGCTTCATAGACATTGTCTTCATTGTGGACAGCTCTGAAAGTTCTAAAATTCTCCTGTATGATAAGCAGAAAGACTTCGTGAATCGTTTGAGTGACAAAATTTTCCAGTTGACCCCTGGTCACTCCTTGAAATATGACATCAAATTGGCTGCCCTTCAGTTTAGCAGCTCTGTCCAGATTGATCCACCGTTTTCTTCTTGGAAAGATCTGCAGACATTTAAGGAGAGGGCCAAGTCTATGAATTTAATTGGGCAAGGTACCTTCTCTTATTATGCCATCTCTAATGCCACAAGGCTACTTAAGAGGGAAGGGCGTAAAGATGGTGTGAAAGTGGCTTTGCTGATGACAGATGGCATTGATCACCCAAAGAATCCAGATGTTCAAAGTATTTCTGAAGATGCTAGAATTTCTGGAATATCATTCATCACCATCGGACTTTCCACTGTAGTCCATGAAGCTAAACTTCGTTTGATATCTGGGGATTCACATAGTGAACCCATCCTACTGCTGAGTGATCCAACCGTTGTAGATAAAATTCGGGATCGCCTGGTAGGTACCTAATGAGCTAGTTTTGTGTTTCTCATCATAATATTGGTATTTTGGTCATAAATTCTATAAGGGTAGATACTGCATTAAAAAGATGAACAAAATAGGATTCTCTTTGGAAACAGAAAAAGGAAACTTCTGAAGCCTCTCTCTACTTCTTTGATAATTTATACTAAATAAACTGGAAAAATATGGGGCTCATTCCTTGATATAGCACTCTGAAGTTTATTGTTGTCCATGCCATATATATATGTACATATGTATGCATATTATACTGGGAATCCAACTCAGGACCTTGTGTTTGCCAGGCAGGCACCACTGGGCTACATCACTGGCCCCTATTGTTGTCAATGCTGAGGATTTTGGAAGGATTACTTTCCAGTCATACTTCATGCTCCTCTTTAGACATCTCAAAACTATGAACATTGACATATTCAGTTTGTGGTTAACTTGTGGTCTGCTGTTTTTGTAACTGTCTGTTCCCATTCTATATCTGCAGAAATATTTTTTACTCTCTTGTCTCACCTATTACTGCATTGTACTACTTAAACAAAGTTCACACTACCACTTTAAAAAGTTATCTCCTTGTTTGTTAGAGGTTAACAAGCCCATCCAATTTAAAATCACCTGCAACTTTCAGCCAACCAACAATTTCTCCCATCAGATCAACAAATCTCACTTAATGGGTCTGGTTAGCTGTGTCAGTGCTTCTCTGTAGTGGTTTCTCAGCTGTATGTGAGAGCCCGTCCTTGCTGCTTTGGAAAACACAAGGAAAGCAATCAAAAAGAAATCCCTCTTTGTTACATTTCTCAAGGAGATAAATTGGTTAAAAATTGATTTTCTTAAAAATACTGATTTCTTTGATTTCCTGAGATGGAAAGATAAATGTGTCCTATAGGTACTGAGCATTTTATAGCGATATTTCCATATATTACAAAGAAAATTTAGGCCCTATTTCAAAGGTGGTTTTGATCCTTTTGTCCCTTCTCAAATTCTTTTCTCAACTCTTTTTAGTATTCATTGTTTTTGGCATGAAACTTGAATTTTTCTTACCTAAATAATATTGTGCATTGAGTGCTTTCCATGTGTTAGGCATCTGAGCCCTTTACATTTTTTATTTCATTGGGTGCTTGCCACAATCTTGTAATGTAGCTACTATTATTATCATTCTATTTTATAGATAAACATTTAAGGCTAGCCAAGACCCCAGAATGCATGCTCAGCCCTGTGAAAGCATATTCAAAGAGGAATAGTAGCATTTTTTAAAGGTTTTTCTCAATCAGAATTGCCCTGAAACAGTTAAACAATATCTCACTTCCAAATTTACTATTATTTCTATCCTTTTCTCCTCGGTGATTGAGGGTACATGTGAGAGTTCCGCCTTTCCTTAGACAGAGATGGTGAGCCCAGCCCTATGATCCTTGAGCTGAGTGCTTGCTCGTTCTGAGTAGCTCTTTGTATGAAAGGGAAATGTGCACCTAGCTCTACTGTGCCCATAGTTTCGGGAGTCTTCTCCACTTAATTTAAAACAAAAGGTTCCAGCATGTGTAGAAGAGAATCTTGAGGGTCTGAACATGAGTGGCCTGTTGACCCTGTGTGAGAAGAGCTTACTATAACAGATGCAGGGCAGCCAGCTCCTTGTTTGGCCAGATGTGCAGGCTCAGGATGTTCCTACTCCCCCTAGTCTTACTCACTGAGAGCTCCTGCCCAACTGAGGAGGCAGGCTCTTGGCAGAAGACGGAAGGCAGATATGTTTGTTTCTGGGGAAACCAGAAAATGACCAGCAATAGTGCTTTTCCTTAGCATCCTGTGTTTATTCAGATGGAGCTCAGTGAATAATCTTTTTAGAGGGAAGTTCTGCTTTCAAAACCCTTCCCAGGTCCACAGTGCTTACTAGGCTCTTCAAAGAATGATACAACAGGTTCAGTGTTCCAAATGGCAACCATTTATGAAGCAGAACTTGATTCCTGATCAGGTCATTGGAAAAATTCATCACTTATTTCTATTATATCTTTAGTTGACTTTTTTAACCTTTTATTTTGAAATTATTATCCAGTTAGTTTTAAAAAAATATTATGAGGTATGATTTAAGTACAAAACTGCATCTACTTAAAGTGCACAATTCTATGAGTTTTGACAGCTGTAAATATTCATGACCCCAGATACCATAAACACAATTAGTATATAAAACATTTCCATCACCCTCAAATGTCACCCCATGCCTCTTGGTAATACACATCTACCTTACTCCTGAGCTACTGATCTGACTTTTGTCACTCTAAATTAGTTTACACCATATAGAATTTTATATAAGTAACTTTAAAGAGTGTGTGTCAGGCTTCTTTTACCCTATATAAGGATTTTGAAATTAATCTGAGTTGTCTTATAGATCAGCAACGTGTGTATTACTTTTTATTATAGAGGAGAATATAGTTAAATTTAATAGACACAATTGTCCAAATCATATAATAATTATACAGGAGCTAAGATAAATCACAGTATCATTGTATATCCCTTTTACATCTCTAGTAGGAAGTATCATGTATGAACTTCATGAAAACAGTTCTGAATTACCCAAGAGAGATGAGAATTCTGAATGAAGGGAATGTGTGAGATATTTTTGTTAAGTCCATTATGATTTACATATTAGTATTGAAATCTCAGAAGCAAAGTCAACCCAGTGTTTCAAATGTATTAGAAAAGTAAGAAGGATTTTGTGAAAATTTAAAAAAATTTCCTTTATTTCCTTTAATGTAATTATTTAGATAGCCTTTATAGGAATAAAGGCTGTGACAAATTACTCTCTTTTTCTGGAGATTTTTAAGAAAAATATAAATTTATGATATTACTCCCATTACACCAGGAATTAATTTGGTAATTTCTATATCATCTTTAGAGCCATGTGCTTTATTTATTTATTAATTATACTGACCTTCCCATTTCTCCAGGGTTCCTTTAGAGCCTTATTTCTGTTCTCTTTCTAAGGTTATACAGTAGCAGTTTTTGCTATATTAAGCTGCAAGGGTTTTGTTCTTTGGTCATGGAATTTGTTATCATCGCCCACTAAGTCCTTTCTCTCATCCTATTTGCTATGATGCTCATCACTTCATCTAGTTCTCATATTTTCTTCAACCCTTCTCCTAGCATTGACCTCATACTCTTTCACAAATTTGACAGTTCCACTCTATCCTTCTTCTTTGACTTATACAGTACCATAAAAATCTGAATCTGTTAATAAATTGCACCTTTTGCTCTAATAATGCCCTTTCTCTATTTGTGTTTTGAATTAAAACTCAAAGATCCACCTAGACCATAACTGCACAAGCTTTTCCTTCTGGCTTTGACCATGGGCTCCCAGCAGTTGTCCTTGCAGCCTGACTCTCTGCCTACATGGAGGCCCTCACTACTCCCCAAGGCATTCAGCTCAGTCCACGTGGGGCCTTCTGTCCACTCCTATTAAATGTCCTTCCTCACTGCTTCCTTTGTCTTATTGCCCACACTAGTCTTTATGACTCTTTTCCTTACAAACTTTGACATATAGAGTAGCATACCATCAATGAGTTGGCCCTTTGCAAAGCATCCAGAAATCCCACCTATTCCAAGAAACCAGCTTGTTACTGACTCCTCCATCCCTAGTCTAGGACCTCCTTCCTACACTGCTATATGTTGTCCTCTGTCCCCGGAGCTTATAGACTGTAAGTGCCCTTGGGGATGGGGCTTTGTTCTTTGTGTGAAACAGTCTCATCCACTGTGTAGTTTTGGGTCCATTTTTGTTTCCATAGAAATATAAGTTGAAGCAAACACAAAAACAAATGAGTTCTAAAAATAGTTATTTATGTTGTAGTTTTAAATCTTATGGCACAGTTTTCAAGAGGAAATGAAGGAAAGCAAAAATTCAATTTTTAAGGAAAGAGCTGAAAAAGTATAAAATTACACAATAGACAAAATAAAAGATAAATTAATGAATTTTAAAACAGATCAGAATATTGCTTATTGTAAAAAAGTTGTAAAGTGACAAAACTTGAAATTTAAAAAATTTCCAATTGTTTCAAATATTACAATTTTACTTGAATTATCAATTTTTAAAATTACCTCTTATGACCACCTTTTGAGTTTCTTTTTCTGTTCCTCAAGGTAACCAAGCTTCTGATGTGTGTTTTAAATACTTTCAGAATTCCAATTATATTGTACATATCCATCTGGAAGTTGTTTTTACTCTGTTTTTGGAAATTTGTCTATGTTGAATTACATAGATCCATGCATTAACTTTAGCTGATGAATAGTATTTCATTTATTGATCCATTCCACTATTGATGGATATTTTACTATTAATATGTCTTGTATTCTGAGTAACTATTTTGAAGATAATGATACACACTGTGATAACTACTGTTATTCTTGTATTATTTGGTTATGAAATTTTGTTTTATTTTTCATAAAAAGCCACATCATAAGTTCACACTGAAATAAACTTGTTTGCAAGGGGAAAAAACCAATAAATATTGAAATGTACAAGTGCAAAAATTTCTCTAGGGTTTATCTGGAAGGAATAGATGAATATAAGGTGAAAACAAAAATTGTTCTGGTAGCCTAGAGATAAGGAAAGGACTCGTAAACACTCCCCGCACTACTAAACATTGTGCAGAGAGGCGATGCCACTTTATACTGAGACACTCCATGTATCTGAATTCCCATTTCTCCATATGATCTGCTCACTCTTAAAGATTCAGCTGTCTCATCCAGCCCAGACTTACATGAGTAGGAATTTAAAATCATGCTGGAGAGAGTATGATAGATGACACTTAAATTTTTATAAATAGCATCTGTGGCCAGAGTTTTATAGCTCCTGAGAGCATGTGGTCACAATTTCCCCTTTTTATACAGTATATGGGAAAAATTACCTGAACTTGCTCATATACACTTGTTAATGGTTGAAACAGGATGAAAACTCAAGTTGACAGTTAATTCCTAAACTAATTTTTCCTCCATGAAATCGCTAGAGCCACTTAAGACTTTTTGCTCTTTCTCTACTTTGTTTTTAATTTGTATTTAAATAAAGACAAAACAAAAAACTATACTAAAAGGAAACAGACTCTTCCATAGTAGTGCATACTCTGATTTATCTTTTGTCTTCTTATAAGATCATTATTTTTTAATATCTTATAACAAATATTGCAGTGCTTTCACCTTTCAATTTCTATTTTACCATATGTAAGTTACCTCTAAGTTCAGTCATTAAATAAGCACTTAATTTCTGTCTTAGGGAAAGGACTGATTCTGTCTGTTAGCATGTGTTAATTTCTTTCTCTTGTTGTCTTCCCACATGGCCTTCAGTACATTTTTCAGGCAATGCACCACTGAGCTGCAGGACCTAGTGAGGCCTATGAGCTGGGCAAAAATCAGATCATGATATTTCTGTAAAATTATGCATTTAAAAGAATTTTGAAAAATATTCTGGCTAATTCATTCCTGCACAGGTAATTATGATGTGGCCCTACAGATGATCAGGAGACACTCCCCAAAGGTGTGACTTCAGTCAAGGCACAGTACTGTGGCTCCAAGTCTGTTGCCTTATTGTAAAGTGAGAGGTTGGATCAACTTCTCAAGCCATATAAATAATAAAATATATGTAGTGTATGTTATATATGTATATATTTCATAATGATCATTTTTTACTATGAATTATTTTTATTTGTGCATTATTTAAATTTATATAATGCAAATTGCTACAGTTTGAATTTTCTATAAAATATTATTCTCAATATTGTTAAATTTTAAAACTGAGTTTGTTTTCTATGTCAAACTTTTATAAAACAAACTTTTATAAATACATATTTGAGGCTCTTATAATTTTAAGTAGAAAACTCTTCCTCCTGGTGATTCTAGTAATGGAAATCTTTGACTTTCCATAACCTAGACCATCTAAAAAATGCCATCAGGCTTTCTAACCTTCAGTTTTTGAGATTCAATGCAATTATTAAGGCCCATTAATATTTTATAAAGTTATAACTCTAGAATTAATGTCTTAAAGCTGAAAATGAATTGAAAAAATAGAAGAAAAGAATACACAATTATGTATTCTACCTCAGTCTTTGCAAGAGTGAGAACTTCTTATTATGACTAGTTAAGCTTGTAGCTAAATTATGGAGATTATAGAGCTCCTAAAACAACAACAAAAGATAAAACATAGAATGTAATAGGATAAGATTCCTAGAAAACACATGATTTTTAATGCTAGTGTCCTTCCTCTCTCCTGTTATTACATGGCTGAGAGTACTCCTTGGGTGGCTGGCTGGTAGGCTTTATTGCTTTTACAAGGTTAAAAGACTGAATTGCTGTTCTTCTTGGAAATTACATATCCCATTGGGAATAATTAAGACTAATGAGAAACTGGGAGCAGAACAATTAATTGATTTAATGTTTCATGCTTTTTCTCTTGTAGGATATCTTGTTTGAAAAGAAGGTAAGCACCTGGATTGTTTGCTGAGAATTACTCTAAAAGCTTGCAGTATCAAATCAGCATTATAATTCACATTAGAAGATAAGGTGTGATAAATAAAATGCTTAATTCTTTTTAATATGAGCTACTCTATTTTTAGGGAGACATCTGATTTTTTTTTAGTGCCACCATATCAACTGCAGGTTGGAAAATTTAGAAAACGTAGAGACTATTTAATGATTCAGGAGATAATTTTAGAAATCAATGATAACTAAATGGCATAATTTTTGCTTACTTTGATATGGCTTCCTTTATTCTAAGCATATCTCTGACACTAGCTACTTATGGGAGCCTGCTACTTTATGGAGTCTTCATGGTGTTGGCCTACTTCATGGTTTTGGCTAGTGCTGAGACAGAGCTCAGAATCACCCCTTGCTGCATACTGCTGAGGTTGACTTTAAGCTCATTCTTCTGAAGAAAAGAAAGCCAAATAGTGGCAGCCAGAGCACATGGCAAAGGAAACTAGGCAAGAGCACTCAGTTGGTTAAGACTTAGCACCATAGATGATCTTGAATTTGCCAAGAATTTCTGAGCTAGACAGGCATTTCTTAAAGCAAAGAGTTTGGAACATCTGTACTTTGTCCAATAAGCTGCTTTTAAAACATTAAGACATTTTACAAGCATTATTATAAAATAATAGAAACCAATCAATCATTAGGTTTAATTGAGTCATATATGGTCAGTTGTACCATTATTTTATGTAACATTAAGAAAGGAAAAAGCCTTGCCAATTAAACTATGATACAAATACTTTCTCATTAATTACAATTTCTATTTATGGAAATTCACTTATGGAAAAAGTCCTTGTAGATTTATTTAGTTATAGAGTTTTTATTTCTGAATTCCTTTAGTGTATATATATGTAAGTGCAAATATAGAATATAGGCAGAAAAAAATGATTATTTCTAAATCTTCATATCAGAGTCTAAATCTTCTGCACCAGTTTTTGTGTAAGTTGATGATAGCCTTGTTTTTCCACACAATATACTAGGCTCTGCACTGTCAAAAACATGTGATGAAGCATTTATTAAGAGTGCTCTGAAAATAAAAGTGCTCTGGAATTTTCTTCTGTGTCACTGTAAGTTCTGAAGTACGTGTGCAGAAAACAATGACTTTGTCATGTTCAGGGTTGTTAGACAGCTATTAGAAGACTCATTCTGATTTCAGTGATGTTAGGTTGAAAAATGTGCATTTTACTATGGATAAAATATAGTCTAAGTCAAATGTTTTATTTTTCCAAGTAAAGAGTAATTTAATATTTTTATATTATTGAGCTTTGATATTTTAGACAAGAAAGAGCAGAAATTCCCAAGTCCACTGAAAATGTTTATTTTTCTATTTTAACTGATCTCTCTCTCTCTCTCTCTATGTATATATATACTCTCACTATATATACACTCTATGTATGTGTGTGTGTGTATATATATATATATATATATTATATATATGCTATTTTATTTAGCTATGGCAAAATTTAATCATGCTTTAGTAGCTCGCTGTTACTAAGTCTGAGTTTGCCTGGAATAATTTAATAGAAACAGCAAAATTTCCATATACTTACAAGGTAAACTTTCTCCAAGTGTTCCAGTTAATTATATGCTGGATAAAATTTGAAATGCTGCCTTATACTGTATGTCACTGTATGTTAATATTGTGTTTCATTATTGATCCAGTGTGAACACAAGATTTGTGAATGTGAGAAGGGGGATCCAGGTGATCCAGGGCCTCCTGTGAGTATATCATTACTTGGAACTTACAGCTGAGGAAGGCAACAATGAAACAATGATGAAGTTGTTTTCAGAAAGGACTTTTCAGTGTCATTCCTTATTTGATAATTGAGGCCAAAATTTTTCAACAACCAAGTTACAAAATAAAAGAATGCAAATTCATCAATGCTTTAGGCAAACCTTTATCCTATTAGAAAGGAGAGACGTAGCCCTCTCCTGCAGTAGGAATACCATGTGGCTGAGTGAAGGGGGCCAGATGAGGACCCTTTGGGGGTAAGGTGAAATATGGGAAATGGAAGTACCCACTTGGCAACCCAAGACAAAGACAGATGATTCAATATTTGGTAAGATCATTCCAAAAGGAGTGCTTTCTTTACATTCTGGCCTAGTATCTGGTAGGTGCTATGTTTATAGTTGGAACACATTTGAAATGATGTGAAGACTACTGGAGATTCTGAGTTTTTCTCTGACAGATATAATCAGAAAGCATCCCTGCTACTCATTCAGTATTTCATTCATTTATGCGATTCTAAACCTTATCCGTAGAGTTCAGAGAACTGGGGATGATGTTTCACAAAATGTGTAGATAAAATTTTTGAATTAATGTTTGTATTTGGAGACAGGGAAGGGAATGTGCACTGTGATTGTTTTCAAATACAACACATTTTACCTTGGGACTTCAGTCGAAAGCTTATACTTTTTCAAACCGCTCTACTAAGCAAGGTATTAAAGAGTGAGGACAGTTGTCTTTTTTCCTCCCAAAATAAAAAATAAGGTACACTACATGATATTGTGGCAGCCAGTAGAGTTGACTTTCATTAAAGCTAAGATTTAACCTTCCCTTCCTGTTAAGTCTTAGTTTATACTTAATACATCAAGAGATCACCGGTAAAGAGATAGCCAATTATTTTTTAAAACAATGAATGACAATGAGAAAGATTACAATTGCTGAGTTAAACTGACACTTTCAATCATTCAATATTGTCATGGCTCTATAGGCCATGGAGCTGTTATTTAATATGTATTGAGTGCTCCCAAAACCAGTTCTCAGAAAGGGGAGCTTTTTGGTGGCTTGAAAATAGGAAAACAAAATGCTTTTTCTGGAACAGGATTGGAGGACTCCCTTCTTCCATCATTAGAGGGTATTCCCTGGATATCAGAACCTCTTTGATTAAAGGCAGGCAAGCTGACGTGGTCTTTTTAAAAGCTATGAAGTGTGTAGGGGGAGCTAGAGTAAGTGGTCCCAAGTGAAGTGAGGGTAGGAGCAACTCCCATCTTCCTGGTATGAGTTGAGTTTGATTTTGTTTACAAAGCATGTGAACACTCATTGGGGGAAAGAAATAATTGCTGGGAAGAGAGAGATATTATTCTCTTTTAGCAAATCTAGAGACTCTGTCTATTCAAGATAGTGCAGTTTCCCTAGTGTTGTAAAAGGGAGAAAAATGTATAATTTCTGCTTGGTGAGTCTAGGTTTTATAATATTCCTTCAATTTGTGGGATGTAGCTCATCAGAAATTATTATAAAATGTAGAAAACTAATAGAATAGTTGCTCAAGATAATTTTTTTACCCTTTGCCTTCAGGGTACACATGGAAACCCAGGTATCAAAGGTGAACGAGGACCAAAAGGAAACCCGGTAAATGAATAAACAGCTTTTTTTTTTAAACCAATAAACCCTCTAGATTTGTTTAACTAATAAAGATTAAGAAAACAAAGTATTGTGGTATATGGCAAGAATCTGGTAATTTCTGTGAAGAATACACTATGTTTACTTTCTACATTATCTTGTTTGTACTAACTTGCATTCACAAATTCTGAGTAATTTGAATAGTTTAGTCAGGAAGTTTAGGAAACCTAAGGATATTGACTAAGTGGAAACTATTACTTAAATAATAGTGGCCCAAATCAGCTTAGGACAGTGTTTCACAAATCACTAATTCATGTGCCACATCAGATCGACATTGGTACTTGTATTTTTTATGTATCCACATTATAAAAACTGTCCTACAATAATAATAGAAAAAACACTGGTGATTTCCCAGTCCTAGAACATCTCCTGGTATTTCCCCAATTCTTTTCTTTGTATGCACATAAAAAAAAAAATCATAGATTTTAAAAAGTTACCTATTCAAATTATTGTTGGGATTACATCATTCCAAATTTAAGAAAGACTGAAGGAATCACAAGGAGAGAGATCAGTAGATATAAGTATGTGAAAATTATATAATAAAAAATAATTAAAATGAGAAAGACATATACAGGGTTGTTCATAATAAATACAATGCAGATTTTGTTAATTTCTGTAGTGCATAAAAACCATACAAAACTGATGAAAAAAATATCAAGCTACAAATAATTAAGGGAGCAAAGGACACAAATAATTTTTAAAAGAGGAAATGAAACAAGTAAAGAAAGAAATAGAAAAATATGTCATTTCATTAGGTAACGAAAGAAACTTAGATTTAAATAGATACAATAAGATACCCTTTAATACTAAATATTTACATTCTAGAAACTTTGAAATGTGGTGGATTTTTATTTAAAAGAAGTAGCTTTCAAGTTTAAATTGTTTTTATGAGTTTCAAACTTTTAAAAAATTTCTTTTCTTATAGCAATTAACATAGGAATTTTAAAACAGCAATGACTGGTGATAGTATTGTGGTAGTGGAACTGATTTGCTCTTATTGCAAAAATAACTTGACAAAAACATTTTAAAGTAGCTAGTAATATAGTAGAGGCATTCAAATACTTGAGACTTTAACCCAACCCTATTTCTGAGAATATTTTTAGGAAGGTAATGAAAAATATGTTGTATGCATGAAAGCTTTTTTTTTTTTGGCATTTGTTTGCTTGCTAAGGAAATGTTTATAGTCTTCTTGGGTCACTCTACCACACACACACAATAACATACACACTCAGCTGTATACTCACTCACTCATCTTATGTAGCGCTAAATGGATGCCCTCATCATTTTTGTTGTGTTAAATACCTTTTTATTAGTCAATGTGCACATGTCATATATTTGGTTTGTAATTTTGTGCCCCATAATTTATTTTCCTAAGGCTTGCTGAACTCTAGCAATCATCCTTGAGGACATTTTGGAAAACATTCCCAAGTCTTTTGGAGAAAAGCCAGGGTGTCCGGCTCCAAGCAAATACAATGCTATATTTGAGAAAAACAACCATGTGGTTAAACTGAGATGTGCCCTAAACTGCAAAAATATACCTGGATTCTGCACCCTGCACATCTGGCTTCACTCCAAAAAGGCAGAGTTTATCTGCTGCTTTTTATTTTCTAGATTACATGAAGAAAATGTCAATGGTAATGGCTTCAGAGGATTCCCCAATTGGGTTAACCTATCAATCTGGGACTTCTGAATAACACATTTTATTAAATGATCAATCACTCTGCAGGGTTGCAGAATTTTGACTGAGTCTGTTGTTTGTTGCAGGGTGATGCTCAAAAAGGAGAATCTGGAGAGAGAGGTCCTGGGGTACGTACACAACTGGAATGCCTTCTTGAGGAAGTGACCCTAGAGTGCTCCAACTCTGTGGTTGACCATTGTGACCCTTGCAGTACAAGTAAAAAGTGATTTTTATCTACCTAGCTTTTGATGACTCAGGAAGGCCATCAGACAGATACAGATATGATCGTAGAAGTGGAAATATGGGTAGAAAATACTCTGCTTATCAGGAGTGATGATGGGACCAAGGGTGTTCAGTCCCATAGCATTCTCTGATGCTTAAGTGGACATTTATGAAAGGCTCAAATGAGAAAAGCATTTATTTCCAAGATTATTAGAATTTGTTAGTGAAGCGTGATGGGAGACAAAGCCATGGAGCCAGCTAGGTGCCAGAACAGATAGGGACTAGTAGGCCAGAGTCAGAAGAGTGAATTGCAAGCCAGGTATAATGGGAAGCTCTTGGAGAATTTTAAATAGGTGAGATTATAGGGTTATAATGTTAAGTAAAGGAGGGAGTAAACTAAGATGATTATGAAATTTAGTGCTGTGATTTGAATGTGACAATATCATTACTACAAATAGGAAAGTCAGAAACAAACTTAGCAGAAACTAATGAGTGCAATTTTGAATATTTTTAAACTAGTAATTAGGATGCCTTGAAAAGAAGATGTAAGAAAAGGGAGTGGGAGAGAGCTGGTATGGCAGTCAAACAATAAGACTACCAGGGATTTCAGAGTAAAAATGGAGAAAAATACTATTTAAAAAAGTAATATTCCTTTCGTTGTGTAGAGCTGAATTGGCTCCTTTCAAAATACAGTCTCAATTCTTAACATAAAGTAATGACAGAATTTTATGTATGGTGGTGTATTATAATGGGTGGAGAGTGCCCAGAGATTCCTGAGATTAGAAATTCAGGCTCTTTTGGCACTATAGACATGAATGATCTTAAATTTTTTTTTATTAGTGTATGTTTGTGATACATGATCGTTACAATCATAATGGGAAATTGGCACATCTATGTACAATATCTTGATCATTTTCAATCTCTTTAGACATGAATGTCTTAATAGAGAATTCCACTTAATTGTTAATAATGTAGATTTTAATTTTAAGCACAATTCTAAAAGTTTATGTGCTGCCGAAGTGAGCACAGCACCATTCTAAAAGTTAAACAATTTGTTTGCATATATATTTTAAAACTGGATTAAATTGTAGTGTAATCCTAACTTTGACTAATTGTATTTTTATGTGCCTCAGTGATCACTTATTTGGAG
Organism: Heterocephalus glaber; assembly: GCF_053883595.1. Lineage (NCBI taxonomy): Eukaryota > Metazoa > Chordata > Mammalia > Rodentia > Bathyergidae > Heterocephalus > Heterocephalus glaber. The sequence continues at coordinate 27,871,587 of NW_028258147.1, forward strand.
TGTTATTGTTTCCTTCATGAAGTTTCCTTTTGGGGAAAAAAAGGACAAAACTTTTGAATTGTGTACAGCTGTAGTAATAGCTTGTCACCGGCTTGCTTTAAATATGATTTATAATTATATTTTCATTCTTGAAAAATATACTTGTAGGAAAAAGACATGACATCTAATTTGGAAAAAATGTGATGCAGTTTAGAGTTGGTAATTTCCCAGTGCATTTGATATTCAGTCTTGTATTCGTGCAGGGCATATGGGCAGTGGCACAATGGAGAAGGCTGTGCAGGATTCCTGGGAGTGACTCAGAAGGCAGCAGACTTGCTGGCTCTTTATTTAGCATGAGATAGAAGACAGTAACTTAAAGGTCACTGTCATTAGGGTTGAGAGAGGAACCATTCATTTCCTTGATGTTGTGCATTCTAGATTGAATTTGAAAGGAGGACAGAAATGAGTACAGATATTAATGTATATTCTTAAGGACATTAATCTTAGCACATTTTCAGAGCCAGTTTCTCTAACAGTTTCTGTGAAACATTCTCAACTGCAGTAGTTTATAATTTAAAAGTCAATAGAGTTTAATAATTTTGAAACAACCATTACGAGTGGTCATTTCCGCAATGACATTCAGGGTACCTTCTCTTTTTTAGTTTGCTACTAAAAGGTAAGAAACTGTTTGAAAAAAAATATTTGGAGCAGAGAATAGAATGGAATAGAGAGACAGGTTCTTTTCTTCTTAGTAAATGCACACTCCTCAAGTACAAAGAGCAGTAAAATTAATGACCTTTATCTGGTCTTACTTTGTATGGATATTTTTTGTTATGCCTTATATGTGAAAAACATCTAATACTTCCTTTAGTTGTGCTGTATAATATATTTTAACATTTAGTTTATTTTCTTTCTTAATTAGGGAATTCCTGGATACAAGGGTGACAAGGTAAGTTGGTCACAACAAATAGACCAGAATTTCAGAAAGAAAACCAGAAACATAATATACTCATGTACTTAATAAATAAATTTATTTTCCTTTATTTTTGAAAGTCCAGATTCCTACATTCTTGAGTATACTCTTAATTCTGTTAACATAAAATAATGCGTAATAAAACTAAAGATACAGGTATATGTTGTAAGGGATAGAGGGTGCCCTAAGATTTCTGAGATTTCAGTGCAACCTCCTTTAGTTCTGAAAACATGAATTCTTTCAGGAGAGAACTCCACCATGCAGCACAGGTACTCAGGTAAAAAATTTATGTGTATAATCTAATTCTGCAAAGCTGCAAGTAGGTTGCTGCGTGGATGTTTGACTTTCTATGAAAGCCTAGATACCAATCCCTTTCTCCAGGATTTATCCAAGAGAGGATTTATCCTGGTTAAGCAGTAAAGGATCACTGACCTCTCTGAGGCAGGCATGGGAAAGAGCTGGCAGGGGAAGGAAACAAAAAGTGTGGGTTTGTAGATGACTTTATTATTATTTGTAAATTACAAATTAGGAAATCTGAGTATGTGGTGTACACCTGTAATCCCAGTACTTGGGAGGCCAAGGCAGAAAGATTGCCACAAATTCAAGGCTAATCTGGGGTACATAATGAGTCCGAAGCCAGCCTGCACTACTTAGCAAGACCCTGTTTCAAAAAAACCCCAAAACCAAAAACCAAAAGAAAGTTAGGAAATCAATCTGCTTAGTAAGAAATTAACAAATTGGACTGGGGCTGAGGAACCTCTTGAATGTTCAGTGGAATACATCTATCCCAAAGTTGCACTATCAGATTTTATGTCAGAGATGAGAACATGTGCCTAGCATCCATTCTACTGTGCACTTGGCATAGCCCTCAGACTTGGGCAAGGGGCCTGCATTTTTAGATGTTCTTGCTCTGGTCTTGTCTGGTCTCCTCACTGCCCACAGAGCCAGGAGACTTCTGGGTGAGAAGATTGTGCCCCTTTCTAGATCATGTTTTCAGTAAACGAGACCTCAGAAGTCATGCAGAATGGCCTGAGCCTAGTTGGTGAGTGTACATACACTTCTTTTCCATATCCACCTTCTTCCAAGGCCTGAGAGGGAACCAAGTGGCAGTTCACATTTTGGTGCTTGGGCATTTTCATACTCACAGCTACTCTTGCCTCAGAAGGAAGTAGCTATTGGAAGTGAAAGACTGCAGTGTGGACAAGGGGCAGCATGGACCACTGAGGAATCCCAAAATTCTTTATCTCTTTTTTCCTTTTGAAGGTGTATTTATCAAGAAAGGAAGCTAGAAAACCATTAGCTTATTAATTTGTTTTTATAACATTCAACTAGATGGATGGTAGTAGGGTTTCCTTTGTACTTCTGGCACTTGGACACTGAACATAGTAGGAATGTTTTCCTGAACTTGTATACAGGCCAGTAAATATATCCCAAGCACTAGAAATATCAGGCCTCAAATGGGAGGAGTGTAAGAAATCCCAGGATTCTCTATCACCATCTATCAGACTTGGTCTCGAGAACTCAGTGTTGCTTTCTTCATTCATGGGGAACTGGATTAATATGGGGTTGTCTAATTTACAGAGTGGTTCGAAAATCAAATAGAATAATAAGTATGATAATGTACTGTAAACTGATTGCTTCTCTATAAATGTAAAGTCCTATCATCAAGAGATAAGGAAGAAATACTAATGTGAGAAAGAAATTTTTAAGATTATAAAATTATCTTATATACAGTTGAAAATTATGGATGCTTCTTTCCCATCCTGATTTTTAAAATGAGCTAACTATATATATATATATATATATATATATATGAAAAGATTCATTTAACCTTCTGAAAAATTGAAGATTTACTGGAAGAATTCTCACTTGGAAAATACAAGCTGTCAGAGCAAAGTGACCCTAAATGTTCAACATTCAAACCAGAATGTCACCCGGAGGAGCAGCACCAGAAGTCTGAGACTGGGAACAGAGCTAATTTGTTCATAGCTTTCTGAAGCATTTGCTTTCTAGAACTATGTAACTGTGCCATTCCACAGGGATTAATGAGCCACTAAAAAAGAAAATGCCTTTGCTGAGACAAACAACAAGAATACAATATTTCATTGATAGAATACAATATTTTCATTGATAGAAATCTGCCCCTAAAACAAATGCTGTTCCTCAGGACCCTATAGCTAACAAATCTGTCTGGACAAATGGAATGAGAATTGTGGCCAAAATAATTGAGTGTATTTATGGTATTTTTCTGTTTTATATTTTGGTGGTTGACTCATTTTGTTCCCATCCAAGATTAGTAAATTAATTGCTTTGTAATTGAGTCTTCAAGATTGGTTTTCTTTTGCATTCAGAAATAAATGCTCAACTTGTACTAAGTGAAAACTCAGTTTTTCCTGGTGGTAGGAGAGAGAGAGAGAGGGAGGGAGGGAGGGAGAGAGAGAGAGAGAGAGAACAGATTGCTTTTGAACAGAGGCATAGCTAGCTCTAAGAATTGAAAGAATACAAGACCTTGTTATTAAGTATAGTCACTATGTTGTACAATAGGTCTCTTGAACTTACTGCTTCTAACTTAAATTTTGTATCCTTTAAGTAGATCTCTCCAAACCTCTGTCTGTTATTCATAGTAACCACCATTTCACTCTGCTTCTATGAGCTCAACTTTTTGAGAGTCCACATAAAAGTGAAATTATGGAGTATTTGTCTGTCTGCATTTGGCTTATTTCACTTAACATGTTTGCCAGGTTCATCTGTATTGTCACAGTGATAAGGTTTTTTTTTATACAGACTGAGTAATATTCCATAATATATACATCAAGCTTTTTGAATCACAAATTTTCAGTGTGTAAAATTGAGTTAATAATATCTATTTCAGACAGTTAATGTCAAAAATGTCTGTAAAATATCACTAATAAGCTCTGAAGCATAATTCTAATGTTAGTTTTGAGCGATAACCTAGGGAAGACAGTTACCGTAGTAGAGTGTGATAATGGAGAGTGTGGAATATGCTGACCTCTCACAGTGGGCCTTGCACACCCACGATAGCACCCTTCCCAAGCCATGACAGCTTTGTCTCAGAAACTCTCCCAGAGTTCTCCAGGAAACAAAGCCAACTGATTAGGATTGGTGCTTATTAGGCTGGAGCATGGTGTTGGGGAAAAGTTAGGGACTCTGAGTTATAGTACAGCTGAGTTTAGATCTTAATCCTCCCACTTAATTAGCTGTAGGATCGAGGGAAGATGTCACAGTGAGTTCCAATTTTCTCAGCTGACTTCACTGGGTCGTAATGTGGATTCAATTAGATCACATATGCAAAAAGACCATCTGATATGTGTCAGATGCTCAGTTTTCCTTCTAATTTCACCCAGCTCTTGAAAATGTCAAACCTCATTAGGTGGTGCCCGGGACTCAATCCTGTCAAGTGAAGAATGAGTCAGGAACAAAACTTCAGCATTCAGTGCCTGCCCAACTTCAGTACTGAGCATGAAATCGTGTAATGTGCTTGTGTCATAAGATTCTGCTGGGAATCTTAAAACAAAATCCTAGTATGGAGTGACTGGAAATGTCCCTTTATTTATTTATTTTGTTTTGTGTTTATTTTTTAGGGCGAACAAGGAGAATGTGGTAAACCAGGAATAAAAGGTGACAAAGTAAGGAATGAACATTACTTTTAAACACTAACAGCTGTGCTTCCCTTTGGGGCTGAGTTTCCTTACAAGGCAGTTCCTTGGTTGAACTGTGTAACTCTTATTTCTAGAGCTGCAGAATCAATGGCTCAATTTTCACATCTGTAAAACAAGAAGAAAAAAAGATATCTAATCTAGTTCATGGAGCCCCCAGATGCCTTTATTATAGACCACCTTAACCTTTAAGGCCAGTTCGAATGAACCTTCTGGTGAAAACAATAACTTAAACAATATGGTCATTTTTAAACTCCAGCTGGGTCCTAATAGAATTGCTTGCTAGATCTAAACACTGAAATCAGGCATTTTTCGAAGGAAAAGCAAGAACCCTGTGAGTTAGTGAAATAGAAATATTATGGCAGAACTAGACATAGGGGGGAGCATAAATTTTTGAAAACAGCTAGACACAAACAATGGATAGGTATTTATCTTTAATTAAAATATAAATATGGAAGTCAGATGCAGGGGTGCATGCCTATAATCTTAGTACTGAGGGAGGCTGAGGCATCCCAACTGGGCAACTTAGTGAGACCTTGTGACAAAATAAAAAATAAAAAGGGCTGGAAATGTTTTGATCCCCAATTCTGAAAAAAAGATATGAATTGAGACGGATAGGTAGATAGAGAACTTAAATGGGAGACAATATTCAGTATGTTAAGAGTTCTGTAATAGACCAGAAATATAGAGTATATCTAAAAACATAACGATAAGAGGTCCAAAAAAGTACAGACTCAACATCAATAGCTTTCATCATAGTTAAGAACTATTAATGGCAGGCCACCAAGATACTAAACTTTAAAAATATCTATGTTATAATTATGAGCGGAAGCCAAGGAGAGAAAATGAGGTGGAAGAATAAAAGATAATGACATGGCCCATGGAACTAAACACTTTAAATACCTTGAGACTTTCTGGAAGTTTTTAACTGCTGTGGAGCTAAATAAGGTAGATATGTCAAATGTGGGCTTGGTAATTATTGCTGGGCAGAAGAGACCATGAGAATGAATGGGTACTTACTTCCTAGAGGATGATGGGAGATGGGAGATGGATGTGGAAACTTGGAAATACAGAAGAACGGATACAGAACAGAAATGAAATGCAAATAATTCCTGCGAAAATGTGAAATAAAAGAAGTTGACAAAAATATATCTCCTTAAGTAAGATGACAGATATTATTAAATGTCCCATTATTTTCTGTGCCAAAAAAGAAAATACTTCCAATTATAAATATAAGATGTGATTGATTCTAAGACATATCTGAATGTCACAGATATAAAAAATATGAAAAAGCCTGTCTTAGCATCAATAAAATATAGTATTCTTGATATGAAGAGCTCATACAAAGTCATAAGAAAAATATACACAGAGTATGAAGAGACATAGCAGAGAAAATATAAATAGCTAATACATTAGAAAAAATATCCAAACATACTAGCAATCAGATGACTGGAATTAAGGCAGTAAAATATTACTTCACATATCAAATTAGCAGGCACTGAAGTAGTATTAAATCCTCAGTCTTGATGGGGATTCGTTAAGCTGGAGATGCAGTCTTTCCTATTCAGGTAAGACATACTCAGAGGACTGATGACAAACTTTGTGGAGGAAGTTTCTCTCTTTCCATGTATGGCATGAGAAGCAAAGTAGACTGATAGAGAACTATAAATGTGCTTGTAGTCTCTGCCTCAGTCATCATCTAGGAAGCTGTCCTTAGAAACTGAACAAAGGCTAATACACAAAAGATATTCATTATAATATTAATTAAAATAAAAATCACCAGAAATACTTTAATATTAAAAACTAGGGAAGTGAATAAATTATTATGGATACCTATACTTGAATATTATCTTGAAAAAAAGTGGAAGTATGAAAAAAAGAGAACTTGGACTACATTATATTCTCATAAAAGGAAGAGTTTCTGAGTTACAAAGCATAATGAAATCTTTTCTGTTAGAAAAGTCTGGAGTTTAAACAGTATTTTGCTAAGTTTCATGTCTTGAGGATGGACAAAAGAATGACATATATATAGCATAGAAACTCACTGTTGTTAATTTAGTGACATTGCCTTGTGGAAGGAAACAATATTTTGCCAAATTTATAGTCTTCTAGGGAATTTATGAAGCAATTTCTTTACTCTGGTTGCAATATTAATATAAAGGCTCCAAATGTCATGTAAAATTGGATTTTCATTGAGTTTGTTTATTAAAGCAAAGTTTGACTCTGAGATCTCTTGTTAATCAGGATAATTTCAGTTTGTTGGCTTTAATGTTTGGATAACAGGAAACACTGGCCATTACCCATGATGCATTCCCTTCCCTCCCACCTAAACTCCCTGTAGTTGGGAGATAGATATTACTGAGGGAGACTTACCACTAATTTTATTCTATAGGGAGCTACAGGGCCATCTGGACCAAAGGGACCCAGAGGACTTCAGGTAAGGAGGCTAAAACCGAATCTAAGCTTGGATTAGAACCACTTGGAAAGCTTTTTAAAATCCTTTTGCCTGCTTATATCCTCTACCAATTAAAACAGAATGTCTGGGAATTGGAGCCAAGTACCATTACTCTGTAAGGTTCTCAGATGATTCCAATGTGCAGGATGGTTTGGAAACCACTTGCATAATGTTTTGATTAACTCAGGCTCCCTGAAGATGGCTACCAGCAGGCAAACCAATTTAGAAAGTAGCTAAGGGGATAAAATATTAGTTTAGGTAGTTGGTGAATGTTAAAATAGTTAAGAGTGGGTGTAGTTATTTTTGCATTGCCACCTGTAATACAATTGGAAGAGTTGTGTATTTTATCTAAATTAGAATATTTATATTCTACCACTATACATTTACTCTATAATATGGAACAATTCTTAAGGCACTTATTGAAGTTAAATATATACCACAGATTTCAGAAAATAATTTGTACGTGTGCTGCCAAAGTGAGCACAAGATTTCAGAAGATGATCTGGATCACTGTTTTCCAGGCCTGGGCCTTCTCTTTTCTAAACTTACACTGCATGTGTACATATGGAAACAGTGACTTTTAGCATTTCAAGAATCTGCTGAAAACTTTACCTGTACTTTTCCTAGACAGCATTTAGTTAACATCAGCCTTTTTGGTTTGGCCTGGAATTGTCAGAGTAAGGCCCTAACTCTGATTGTGACAGGGCCATTGGAAGCCATAACTTTCAGTTATATGCCTGACACATTATTTAAAAGGCAAAATCTTTTTAAAAAGAGCTCAGTCCAGAAATAAGGTTGGAAAACCTTAGAAAGCAAACACCTCATTAATTGTTTTATTTTTTAAAATTAATTTTACTGGTATATTTTAGATATACATAATGATAATATTCTCACAGGGAATTTATACCTATGCATGCTATATCTCTATTCTTCTTTTTTTCCCATTTTTCTCCCCTCCCTTCAACCCTTGTTCCCCTCCTTATTTACAACATCTTTGTTTCCTTCTATTTTCTTTTCCTTTCCTTTCTTCCTTTTTCTCTAGTTCCCCTTCCCATTTGAACACTTTCTTCCTATTTCCCAATATCTATTATACATTTTGGTCCTTATTTACACTTTTGATTTCTCACACCAGAGAAACCATGTGACATTTGAACATATGTGTCTGGTTTATTTCATGTAAGGTATGGTTTCAAGGTGCATCCGTTTATCTAGAAATGTCTCAAGTTTATCTTTCTTTATGGCAGGGTAGTACTCCATTGTATAAAAAAATCACATCTTCTTTATCCATTCATCCGTTGATGGGCATTTGGGCTGTTTCCAAGATTTAGCTATTACAAACTGTCCTGCTATAAACATGAGGGTGCATATATTACTGTGGTATGACGCTTTTAATTCTTTCAGGAAGATAACAAGAAGGGGAATAGCTGGGTCAAATGCAACCTCTAGTTTTAGTTCTTTGAGGAATCTCCACACTGATTTCCAAGGTGATTGGACCAGTCTACACTCCTACCAACAGTGGAGAAGGGTTCCTTTCCCCCCATGGCCCTGCCAGTACTTAGGAATCAATCTAATTAATGAAGGAAGTAAAAGACCTCTACATTGAAAACTACAGTACTCTGAAAAGGGCAGTGGAAGAGGATATCAGAAAATGGAAAGATATCCCTTGTTCTTGAATAGGAAAAAACCAATATAGTGAAAATGGACACACTTCCAAAATTGTTATACAGATTGAATGCAGTCCTGATCAAAATACATACCATATCTCACAGAATTAGAGAAAAGAATCCTAAAATTCATTTGGAGCCAGAAGAGACCTAGAATAGCAAAACAACCCTGGACAACAAAGGTAAGCCAAGGTATATCACAATCCCTGACTTGAAATTATACTACATGGATACCATGATAAAAACAGCATGGTAATGGCAAACAAACAAAAAACAACCAACCAACAAACCAACCAACAAAAACAAAAACAAAAACAGATCAGAGAATCAATGGAATAGACTAGAAGACGCAGAAACAACTCCAAACACAGTCACCTTATTTTTGAAAAAGGGCCCAACACCTTCATTGGAAGAAAGATATCCTCTTTAATAAATGGTGCTGGTATGTATAAACAACTCCAGACACACTCAGCTACCTCATCTTTGACAATGCAGCCAAACACCCTCACTGGAGGAAAGATAGCCTCTTTAATAATGGTGCTGGAAAAATTGGGTTTCTTCTTGCCAAAGATTAAATCTAGACCTATATCTGTCTCCATGCACTAAACTAAAATCAAAATGGATCAAAGATCTAAATATTAATACAGAAACACTAAACTGGCTGGAAGAGGGGTTAGGTAGAACTCTTGAGGACATGAACAAAACCTCAGTTGCATGTGAACTAGCACAAACAATCAACAAGTGGGATCTCTTCTTATTAAAAAGCTTCTGCCCAGCAAGAGAAACCACCAACAATGTGAAGAGACAACCCACAATGTGGGAAAAAATCTTCACCTGCTGTTCCTCAGACAAAGACATTCTACTATCTTGAATCTATAAAGAACTTTAAAAATTCAGACCTCCTAAATTTAAAGACCCAATCCAAAAGTGTGCACCTGAAATGAATGGACATTTCTCAGCCAAAGAAGTAGAAATAGCAAATAAACATATGAAAAAATGGTCAGCATCATTGGTCATTCAAGAGATGCAAATGAAAACAAATCTGAGATTCCACCTCACCCCAGAAAGAATGGCTGCTATCATGAAATCAACCAATAACAAATGCTGGTGGGGCTGTGGGCAAAGAGGAACCCTGCTCCACTGGTGGTGGGAGTGTAGACTAGTGCAACCACTGTGGAAATCAGCATGGAGATACCTCAAAGAACTAGGACTGTAAGTCCCATTTGACCCAGATATTCCCCTGCTGGGTATCTTCCCCAAAGAATTAAAAGAATCATACCACAGGAAAAAAGAATGTTGGTGGTAAACCTGGCTTTCCAAATGCCAAAGACTAAAACTAGATCTGTATCTCTCACCATATACTAAGCTAAAATTGAAATGGATCAACAATGTAAATATTAGAACAGAAACACTAAATTTGCTGGAAGATAGAATAGGTAGAACTCTTGAAGACAGGTGTAGATAATTGCTATTTTAGAAGCTGTTTATTTAACTCAGATTTTTGTCATCCAGTTCCTCATTTGAATGTGATCTCAATGGACCTGAGCTGTACAGCCTGACTTTTAACTCATAAGAATCCTAAAGATAATTCATTATTGGTTGGCCTTTTGTGCACAGAACTAATTTTTTTTTATCTTGGAACAGGGCATTAGTGGACCTCCAGGGGATACAGGCCCAAAGGGATTTCAAGGCAATAAGGTAATCTTATCTATTGGTTAAAGAGAAGAAAGAGTACCTTCCCCTAGTATTGTAGTAATGCATGTTTTTATTAGGCAGAAATCCATGGACTCTTTGAGGAAATAACTTTGGAAATAATGAATAACCTGCAGGTGAATGCACAGCGTCCAGCTCAAGTATATGCAGGGAGTCATTGGCATAGCTTTATCATTTATTATTCAGGAGGGCATTATTAAAGATAAGCCATTATCTAGAATTGTAACTGTTCCTTACTTATGATCTTTAGTCATTTTATGGCTTACTAGTAACTGAAAAACTGTGTCAAGTAACAATTCTAATCATTCTGAGTCTCACATGTAATGCCATCTCAATATACAGTTTATTGGGGAATGAAATTTATAACTCATACCAACAGAAATCAAGCAATTTTGACCATCAGTTGCACGCTTGTAATGTCATCACAGGCAATTAGGGAAAACAGATAGGGAGTGTGGAATAACAATCAAATAGAATGAACAGCAAACATGTACTAATAAAAATAGAAATTTGATAACAAAAATAGACCTGGTTATAAGAATCCTTTTCCCAAGAGAAGCGCCATTGATTTTCTAGAAGCAATCTTTTTAACTCTTCTCATTGCTTAGTAAATTTCACGGGCAGAGTAAATATCCAATAAATAGTGTTGACTCAGAGACTGCTATTGTGAGCAACGTGTGGCCATTATTAACTGCAGAAGTTGCTGTCCTCAACTGACCCTATATAAAGCCAATCTTTTAAGAGTGGTATTAAATTTAAGTTTTAGGGAGCAATTGGGCTACTTGAGTGTTAATTTTCCAGAGGGAGGAAAGGGAGTGACACATATGTATTTTTAATGAGATAATGACAGTTTGAGATTTCCCAGGCCACTTTTAATTGGCAAATTAAAATAGAATGGGCTTCTCAGTGGGAGCATGCTTAAGCTTCATCTGGGGAAGCTGTCTTTTCCAGCTCTTGCCTATGATTAATTCTCTCTGGGGGGAAAGAAATGGCCCTGTTGAATACTGAGTAGAGGTTTTCATAAAGTCTCATTGGCTATAGGTAAAACCCTGAAGCAAGAAAAAAGTTGTTTGGCCAGTACATGCATATTTTCGGAATTCATTTATTACTAAGATGATAATTTTAGTCTTAAAATTAGGAATCAGAGCAGGAGATGGTATCAGTGATAAAATAATGGAATGTTTGAGTCATAAAGTACAGTATGTTAAAGATCATACTGGCCCAACATTTTTACTTTGGAAATGAGAGCTAAAGCCTTGACATGACATGTGGCTTGCCTGAGTCAGAGGCCTGGGCAGGTTCCCTTGGTTCCAGAGAATGTGGAGAGGAGCTGGGCCAGGAGCAAGGTGCACAGCCTTTGATGGGGGTGACAGTGGGCTGGGCACATGGTCACTTCTTTTTATGTTGGATGGACTTACCACTTTGATTAAATTTATTTCAATTTATTTAGTTTTTATTTCCAACAATGTGCTAATTCTTAGTAAATAATGAGTCAAGTGACTTTGGAGGGTTAGTAATAAGTTTTCTGACATAATAGCACTTTGTGTTCTGACTTTCATAGCATAATCAAAAAAGGAGTCATTTTTCCAAAAGTATTTAAGGATTTCATCAGTTTCCCAAGGATACCTCTTTAAATTTTTTTTTTTTTTTTGGTACCAGGGATCAAACTCAGGACCTTGCGCTTTCGAGCCAGGCGCCAGAACCACTGAGCTAAATCCCCGGCCCTTCCTCTTTAAATTTTTTAATAAAAAACTTTAAATTAAAAATTTGATTGTGGTAAAGCATACATGACATAAGATTGTCACTTAAGTTTTTCTTTTTTTTGATACTGGGGATCGAACTCGGTACCTGCGCAGCAAGCAGTGAAACCACTGAGCTAAATCCCCGGCCCTGCTGCTTAAATTTTAATCACAAAGTTTACCAGTAAGTGAATAGATAAAGTTCATTGCCAATTTAAAAAATGTCAAATCAGTGATATCTTGAGTCTTATTTTGAGACTATTACTACTTTATATATGATTTTTATTATTATTTTGTTAGCCAGAGAGGCATGAAACATTGATCATTAATTATTTTTTCATTTTGTGTATTTATGAGTATATTGTCTTAAAAGTCAGGTCTCAGGCAATGATTTATTTTGCCTCCCAGAATGTACATGTACATTTTGAATATATAAACTATTTCATTCCTCAGTCTGGAAATAATGTTATATTAGACAGTGACTTATTTCTTTTCATCCATTATTGTTTTATTAAAAATGTTTTTAAGGAACTACTGTTGTAAATTATGCAAAAACATTTCTAAAATCTAGTTATTCTGTATTTTCTAGCGGGCATAGAGAAAATTGTTTATGTTGAGACTTTTATAACAGTAGTTAACATTTATTATATATTTTCAATATTCGGTACAGTTCTAAATACGCATTTTATGCCAATACCACCTTTTGAGGCATGATCTAGTCTTATTCCCCTTTGTACAAATCAGGCTACTAAGGCAGAAAGAGTTGAAGTAATGGGTCCAAGTCTACAGAGCTGATAAGGATTCAAATCCAGAAGTCTGCTCTTAACAGCCATTTGCTATTGATTCATTTGAGAAAAATTGCCGAATTTCCTGAATATTTGACCTGAGATAAATGTATTTCTTTTGCATAGTATGGAAATGGCATCTGTCTCTCCTTCTAGAATCTTCTGGTTGGAAATAACAATCTGATGAAGAGTGCATTTCTACTTGATTATAATGTTCATCTGAAAGTTCAGGAAAAGGAAGGGAACCACTTGGGAATAAGAAAACAGTAATGCTAATTGTGCAATTCAAACACTGTATTTCTTATGAGACCTTAAAATAGAAATCTTAGACTTGTAACATTTGCAAAGATTACATGAGAGTTTCTAGATGGGGCTTGCCTAAGTTTTTCAATTTATGAATAGTCTCTCTCATGAACTATAATCGCTTTCTGTTGCTCTGGGGGTTGGATTTTCTTCATCTAAGGGTTTTTCAGAAAAGGTGGCCAAAGAACAAAAGAAAAAAATAGCGTGTGTTAAATCAAGGAAAAATGTGCTTCTGGACCAGTTTCACAATCATTTTAGTCATTAATACTTTCCACATGTAAAGTAGCTCCTACTCTGCCTGAAATGCCTTTGTTACCTTAGCAACAAAACAGACATTTCTCAGAATGAAGCTTTGGCTGAGAAGTCACCTTAGCCTCTTCTTCACATGAGTGACATTCATCAATATGAGTGACTTCTCACCAGTCTCTGAAATCAGAACTGTAATCACACATGCTCCTGGGAAGCCTCATTCCTAGAACCAAACTGAAAGTGTGACTGAAGAGAGAGTGCTCCCTGGTCCCAGAATGTAGACTCGAACCCCTATGTGCCCAACACTGCCACCTTCCATGGGGCTGTGGTGACACAGCAGATTGCAGTTACATGTGGCTGTGAAAGGGGTGTCTAATAACTAGAAAGAATGACTCAATATCGATAGCCTTTCAACTTGCAGAGAACAAGTTACCAAAATTAATCCTGAACAAATAAACAGTGGAACACAGGGTGGGTCAAAGCCATATTAGGTCATTTTTGCCATTTGTTGATGTCTTTCTGAGAGTATTTCTAAGGACATTTTCTTCAATGTTATACAAAGCTGCTTTCTTGAAGCTGGTCTTTGTGTTCCTGGGAGGAGGGCTTGCACTGTGGCATGTGCGGGAAGCATCTTGTGACACTTAGTGTCCTAGTGTTACAGCTCCAGAGGCGGGGCCAAAAGAGCACTAGGAGATGGCCCTGAGGTCCTTTCCCAAGGTGAAGTCCCATATGTCAATCCTTAAACAATTACAAAAGTACTGTGATATTATATTACATATTAAATTATCTTCATAGATGAACTGCCTCCCTGCTTGTACCTTGCATTGTTCCTTTCCAGGATGTGCATAATATTCCCTGCAGGTTTTTTTCCCTTAAGTGTTTTCTGTTTGCTCTATGTTCAGGTCCTCTTGTGCATGAGATTGGGTCTTACTTTATGCTCAGTTTAGCTTTTAAGATGTAAAGAAAAGATGGGAGGTCCCATTAGGTTATACCGGAATCAGAAGGAGGATGTAGCAGTCAGGAATACTGATCATGCTTATAACATATTTGGATAATACAGTGACAGGAACCCATTGATATTAGAAGTTTCTTGTTCATTAAATAATCTAGTGTATTATTTATACTTGCACTTTCTTCTAAAAATAGCACTTGGAACTTTTTTAAGTTTCATATATACAACCTAGAATATCATATTTTTATAACATAAATATTTTCACTAGAACAGAAGAATCACAACTAAAATTTTTTTTTTCTTTTTTGGTACCGGGGATTGAACTCGGGTCCTTGCGCTTTCGAGGCAGGTGGCAGAACCACTGAGCTAAATCCCTGGCCCAAACGACTAAAATTTTAACAGTTTTTAAATAGATTTTTGTTTCATCATTATTTAAATTGTTGGTTTGATGTAAAGTTAGCTTAATAGTTTTAGTAGCCTAATTTGTTAAATAAACTTAACTTAATATTTCCAATTGTGGCTTGAAAATGGTTCAAAACTACTGCCAAATATGAACAACTATGAAGAATTTAAAGCTTTCTCTTCAAACAAGCATCTTATGTAGATTTATTTTGGCTCTCATACAACTCAAAAACTTAACAGTCTCTTAATATCATGATGATTCTTTCAACCACTGAAAAAGTTCATGATTTATAATAGGATATATAATACTTTATAACTTTATGTGTAGTAAATCAAGAGAAACATATATAGTATCTGGAATTCCTCATAAAGAATAATTGATCAAACAAAAAAAGTTTTTACATTTACAACTCTAAGAATGATTATATTTTTGACTATATAAAATAATTTTTTAAAAACAGGGAAATTCAACAGTTTTTCTAGTTGTCAAAACACAGTAATATGCTTTCTGCTTCTCTTGGCAGGCTAATAACTTTGAACAAGGCAGTGTATTCAGTGTATAGGAAGAATCCCTATGTAATTTTAATTATGGCTATCTATTAAGTAAAGACTCATAGCCAAACTATGTGAATATTTTCCTTCAGAGATGTCTGTCTAAATGCTATTTCTTCCTGGGCTTAATTAAAGGGAAAAATCATTGGCAATTCAGCAATTCTTGCTGTGGAAAGGCCTTTGACCTACATGGACATCTGTCCAGCAGGACTCTAAATGAGCTTATTAACTCATTTGATACAAGGTAACTGATAGTGACAACTTGATGTGGCTGCCAGAACGTGTAGGATGTCAGCTAGTGGCTTCAAGGTAGATGATTTCCATCCCCAAATCTCTGATACATATGGTTCCTAGTGGCTGAGGTATACCATATGTGCACATGTGTGTAGACAATGCTGAGGTAAAAATTCTGATGCATCAAGGAACCCAAAATGTTGCCAACATTTCTCACAGAGTTAATCTAACCCATATACCTAGTTGGACTGGGCACTGATGTGAAATAGCATCAGCTACTGCATTGTCTTCAGAGGGATGCCACTTTTAAAATTAAGTACATCAATGTTCTTAAGTACTTTAAGAAAGTTATAATAGCACCTGTGCAATGGGAAAAATTTATTACAAATGTAAGACATTTTGAAAAATTGTAGATTTTTTATATCATTTGAGCCATTTCTGTGAAGGTACAACTCACTGATATTAAAACAGTCACAACATTGTATAACCATCACTATTATCTATACCCCAAAATATGTCCTTATCCCAAATATCTATACCCCAAAAATGTCCTTATCCCAAAATAAATTCTTTACACATTAAACAATATCCCCTCATTTCCTCCTCCTCTCAGCCTCCAAATTTAAGTGTTTAAGAAACACATCACACTGTCTATGTACGCACTTCCTCTTGTAAGTCAATGTTCTTGCTGTCAGATTAGTGGGCAGTGTCCAACTGGAGTATTTTCCAGCAACTTATTTTGTACTGGAGAAGTCAGAATGGTGTCCTCCGGAGTCAAGGTTCTCAAAAGCTCTCGTTAGGCTGCTAACTGGTTCTTCCTTTTAGGGGAAATGACGCACAATTCCTTAGTCTTTGTTATATAGGATGCAGTGTAACTTTCTTATTAGATTGGATCCTATGAATTATTATTTTATAGGTCAAATGTGATCAAATGTCAGTTTTATGTGGCTTAACCTAATATCTACTTTGAAATGGAGTTCAATTACTAAAATCTAGTGTAACACTACAATTTTATTTATACTCCTCATCACTTTTTTTGTTTTTTGGAGTGTGTTCTTCAGTAAGCACAGTAGGTACAGTATGTGGATTGAGGCCAATTAGATAGGATTTCAAAAAAGATTTTAATTGGAGATTTGAGACAATGGTGGTTCTAAACTGAGTGTAGTTTATTAATTGCTAGTTTATATGTAAAGTTACCTTGTGTGATCGCTGTATTGCAAATTATGATTTACATTAACTTTACCACTGATTCAGTAGACTTTTTGATCCATAAGTCAGTTTGTATAAATTATATTTTCTGTTGGCTTATATTTTATTTCAGATAATTTTTCTCTCCTTATGATGGATCTTCAATTATGGATAGATTTAAACTATCCAAATTTTGTATTTTTCATCCTGTAAAAAGATATAAATGTAGTCTTTAGTCAAATGATTTTTGAAATTCATTAAAAAAGGAATTGAAAATTCTAAAGATGCAGTTTGGCATGGTAGTTTAGAACAGTAGTTCTGAAGCCAGACTGCTGGGGTTGAAACCAGTCATAGGTTTTATTAGGTGTGTGATTCAGGCAAGTTGCTTTACCTCCCCCCACGAGTAAGTTTTTCTCTTCCATATAGTGGGTTATTAATAGTGCCCACCTCTTAGAGTTGAGGATTATGTGAATTGATATATTTAAAATATTTAGGGTAGCACTTGTCCATAGTGAATGCCACATGTGTTGTTTATTTTTATGAAGCACTTATGTATTTTGACAACTTTCTTTATACTAATTCTGATCAAGTCTATCCTGATATGTTTTCTAAAAACAAGTTTTTTATTGCACAACAGTTCCTCTGAAACAAGAGAAATTAGGTGTAAAAATGGAGTGTGATCTAACAAGTATTTGGTAGATATTAACTTCCTGTCTCTTCCTCCCTTACTGCCTTCCAAAAAAGGCTCTTTCTTGACTGTATATACTTATCATTGAACTGAGTTTAGCTAAGAATGTAGCCTGGGCACTTGTGAACCATTCTGCAACTACAAAACACTCATTCATCATGTTCTTCCATTTGGAAAGCATGAGAATATTTGCTACCAGACTTAAGATATTAATTCTGGTGTTACCCTTATCTGAGAAATGAATAGAATTTGCTGAAATATCTTTCTGTTTTTAAGAAGAGCCAAGGGATGAATACCTTGTTCATAATGGTATTATACAAGATAAAGTTAAAATTCTGTTCTTAAACAATTCAGAGTTTCAGTGAATTAGAAAAATATTATTTTAGAGAAAGGTTTTGGTTAGAGCCCATGCCAGAAATAGGAAGTGCTGAGTTTTCTTTAGTTCAACTTTTCTTACATGTAACCTTAGGCTACTCAGTATGATTTCATTACTCTTTCCCTGAAACAAAGATTAATTGTGTCTTGAGAGATCTTGTGGAAGAAATTGCATAATAATCACTTGGTATCCTTGTGTAATTTATATATGAATCCTCCTCATTGAAAACTCAAGAGGAGCATTTCCAGATCCACAAATTCCCCTAGTCTACACCTTGTTTTCTCTTTTGTTCACCTCCCACAGATAGCACAATTTCTGCTACCTAGTTGGTGCTCAGTAAATATTTAACAAATCAGTGGTTGAGTGAATGATAGTAATTAGCTAAGCACTGAGAATGCAGAGATGAACAAAACCACATGCATCCTTCCCATAGGCTGGAGTGGGGGAGACATATTAACACAGAAGTGTAAAGTTGCAAATGTAGTGAATGCTCAGAAAAAGAGGAAAATGGTGTTATCAGTGCTGTAGTGACTATAGTAGGGATATCACCTGATCAGGGAAGTTCTCCTTCAAGCCATGCTGTTTAAAAGAAGATCTGAGTTAGAGTAAGAAAGAAAGAGCTAAAAGCATCCAAGGCAGAAGGAATATCATGTAGCTAGATAGAGAATAAGGAACTGAACAATGCCCAATGCTGCTAGAGTGGAGAGTGAAGAGGTGACTGATGACTCCCGAGAATGGAGAGGCTTCAAAATTACACCATCAGGAGTCATGCAAGCTCTGTATTTACCCTCTGAGCAAAAGAAAAGGCCTTGGAAGTTTCTACTCATATTTAAGTTAAAATTAAGAGTTTGGTCTGGCAGCAATGGAGGGGACAAATTGGAGTATAAACAAGCAGGTAGAGTAGGAAAGACTTTGTTTTAGTTCGAACAAAAGATTTTGTTAATTTTGTGTGCACTATAGAGGTGAGAAATATTTAGGAAGCCTGTAGATAGGTGTTGGGATATATTCCATACAGTGGAAGGAATGAGAGAAAATGAGCTCTAGGTTCTAATTTGACACAGGAGGGATAAGGGAACCTTTCCTTAGATAGAACCTTGGGAGATGACCAGGTCTGGGAGGGAAAAATAATGAGCTGTCTTTAGAAATGACTAGTCCTTTTTGAGATTCTCTTCCCTCAGCTTCTTGCACTGTCTTGTTGGCTTCCAGTCTTATTCTGTTTAAATATTGGTACTGTCCATGGTTCTGACCTAAGGCTCCAGCCTCCTTAATCTGAAACTGAGCTGTACAATATAGTCTGCACATGCCGCTACTGAGCACAGGATATGAGGCTCATCCAAATTGAGATTGCTGTAAATATAAGATATACATTGGTTTCCAAAGATTTGGTATTAAAAAGAGAAAAAATATGATCATTAGTACTTTGAAATGTTGATTACATGCTGAAATGATAGCATTTTGTATATACCAAGTAAATATATGTAACTATAATTTACCTGTTTTTTTTTTACCTTCTTAATGTAGTTACTAGAAAATATAAAATTGTTTATGTGGCTCATTGTGTATTTCCTATGAACACTGCTCTTCCAGACGTTGAGCCTAGTGTCACTTCATTCCCAGCTCTTTTGAACCAGAAGTTTGTTCACTGTCCCCAGAATATTTCATATTATTTTATGTCTCATATTCTTTCCTCTCCTTGAAATTTTGTTCCTTTTTCCCCTTCCAGGTTAGGTATGATTCTTACTTTTTTGTTCAGCTCAAATACCTCCTATACTATAATGAAACTTTTCCAATACCTTGAGGGAAAATTAAACATTTCTGCCTCAGAGACATATACTCTGCTAATGCCTTTATTATTAGCTAATTCACAGGCTTGTATTTTGTTTCATATTCATTTGTCTCTCCAGCCTGATTGTTGGCTTCTGCAAGTACAGGTGCAATCTGATTTATATTTCTAATTATGAAAAACTGACAATCAAGTATAGACATGGATTCTTTACTAGACTTGAGGTTGGTCAATAAAGATCTGGTGAACAACAACCAAGTCTATTAAATAGCTACTGTGTGACTGGTTATGACTTAGATATTTTACAGACAGTATCTTAAATTCTCTCAACCCTACAAGGTAGATTGATTATCCTGCATTTTGGAATCTTGTAAAAGCTCAAATTATTCATAAGTGATAGAGCCAGGATTCTACTAGACTGTAAAACTCTGTGGCCTGGTTTATTCCTCCTGTGGTTCTATGCATGCTGAAAAGTGGATATTAAAATGGAGGTCCCATGTTGTGATGCCAGGCTTCTGAGAAATAAATTTAAGCAAGTGAAATGTAAAGATATGATGTAAAGGGACTGTGTTCAGATAAGAAAAATCAACCACTCTGCAATTGTCAGATCCCCATAATTTTGAAAAATTAATACTAAGAAATTTGACATATTATGAATATGTGTTGTTGGTTTCTGACCAAACATACAGATAAGTGCTAAGTAGGAGCAGAACTTCTACAACTTAAAAAAACCCTCAAATTGTCTACTAAATGTATTTACATGTCTTCTCACTTATTACAGAGCAAAACTGCAACTTAGGGCATTGTTATTATTATTATTTTGGTAGTATTGGGGATTGGACCTAGGGTCTTTGTACTGAGCTACATCTCCAACCCTTTTAAAAATTTTGTAATTTGAGACATAGTGTCACTAAGTTATTTTCCTGGCCTGGGCTCCAATTTATAATCCTCTAGCCCATTTTTCTATTTTTTATTTTGAGACATAATCTCACTAAGTCACTAAATTTTTGCCCCAACTGGGCTCCAATTTATAATCCTCCTTCATCAGCCTCCCAGAGTGCTGGGATGACAGGCATATACCACCATGCTCAAGTAGAAACTTGTCTTAGTTACTTTCCTTGTCAGTGAGACACAATACCTGACACCTACAATAAAGGAAGAGAAGTTTTTCACTCACAGTTTCAGAAGTTTCAGTCCATGGCTGGCAAGCTCTAAATTGAAACAGCATGATGAAAGGACTTGGGCAGAGGACAGCTAGCTGCTCATCCGATGACAATCAGGAGACAGAGAATGAAGCAAGGAGCCAGTGAGGGAGATACACCCTTCCAGGTTTATGATCCAATGACTTACCTGTTCCGACCAGGCTCCATCTCCTCATAGCACATTTAGCACATTCAATATGGCACCCCATGATCCCATCATCACCCAAACACAATAGGCTTTTAGGGGACACCCCAGATCTAAACTATACTACATCTGAACTTTTCTGTATTTATTCATAACCATCCACATATCAGGTACTTGGTATCCATTTGCTGTAAGATGGAAACAGTCATTCATACTGGGCTTGTAAAACGGACATGGAGATTCCAACTTGAGTGGAAAGCACAAGAAGTTGTAAGAAAAAATTCCTTAAAGAGAAAATTTGGAATATGTAGGAAGCTGAATATTTTTTAACACTTATTTATACTTTGAGATCAAGAAGACAACTTCAAATTTAGTGCAAAATTTACATCTGATATTATAAAAAGAAAGACATTTCATGGCCAAGAAAATGTAAAATAAGAATGGTAATCATCTGACTGCTCCAGAAAATTTAAACTATATAGAAAAATAAATAATATTTTTGAATTTTAAAGGAAAATTTCTAGTTGACTTATCTGCCAGATTGTCTTTTCCTCAACAGCGTGAATAGCCAGTACTTTTGAATTCAATCCACTTAAAGTGTCATAAGCTCTGACATCTGAGTTTTACACAGGTTTCCGTTATTTAATGTTCAGCCTGGGCATATATTCTGGGAAGTTGACCAGACTCTGACTCTTCTCATTCCTTCTCTTTCTCCTTTGCAATTGGTCAGTGTCGACAGACTTCTCATAAGTAATGCCTCTCTACCCACACCAATGCAGCATGCTCTGTTGCGAGGTATCCCCTCCAAAATCATAGGTCTTCAGGGTGATTTGGGAGTTTAATGAAAATTCTTCAATTTTCCTTAGTCTAAGAGAAGGCTGGTTTCAACTTATGTTCCACTTTACTATTTGCAAGCATAAACAGAGGAAAATTTAGGTCAAGTGAGATTTTTAAGTAGCGATTATTCTTTAACTCATAGTATTCAGAAATCCTCCTTAGCATAGATTAAATATACATGTGTGTATATAAATATTGGAAGGAAAATGCTAAAAATAATACCAATTATAAATAATTTAAAAATGTCTTTGTATATGACCATTTAATATATGATAAATATTCTGAGGTTAACATAAATGTAAGGTGAAGATATACCATTTTGGTAAATAGAGAAATTTAGCATTATTAAAAAAGCAGTTGAAATGCAGAGCAGCTGGGATCCTTTTGGCCTGTCACCATGCCATAGGACCAGAAGCCCAAGATGCCCTAACAGCTGTATTGGTGTGAGTGATGTTGAGGAGATGAATTTGTGCAGGCCAGGTAGTTTGTTGGGATCAGGCTCCTCACATGTGATGGGGAGGTTTGAGTGCTATGGTTTCGTGCCGTTCTAAGATGCCCAAGTTCTGTTATTGACTTGCCACACAGTAGGCTGTATTAATTGAAAATGCTCTGGGTCTGAGTAGCAGAAATCTTGACTAAGAGTGGTTTAACCATAAAATACCTCTCATTTCTGAGTAGACAGACTATTTGCATAGGTGGTCCAGAATGGATCTGCTCAGTGAGGTTATCTAGCAGGCAAGCTCTTCTCCACCTGTTCTGCATGGTCCCTTTTGTCTCTTGGCTTTCATCCTAGAGATTATTGTGTCATGGATATAAGACAATTACCACATCTATATGTAGGAAAGAAGAGGCAGAGATGAAAGTCTTTTCCTGTACGTCCAGTAAGATTCCTTTCATCTCATTTGTCAGCACTGTCACATGACCAACCCAGACTAATCAATGGCAATGGGAAAGGAGATCTCAATCTTGGATTAGAGTAATTTCCATTTATCTTATACCTTAGAGAGCAAGGACCTGAGAGAGCCCATTGACCTGATCAGGGTTCTATCAGCAAAGAAGGGAAGGGGAGAAAAGATAGCCATTGTAGAAGAAATGAAATTCACCTACCAGGATACTCAACAAAGATTTGTTGAATGAATGAATGCAGGTTGCATTTTAACTTTCAGAAGTCCTAAAATGTTGCATTTGTGGGTATCTTCCTCCATATAAATTGTTAGGAAACATATGACTGAGTTGATATAAAGATAAATACAATCAAAGCAAAATTTATTATTATATTTACATTTATTCTGATTTAAAAAATTAAAATGAAAGTATTTTCATGGACTCCCAAAAGTTTGTAGGTCCCAGACACTGTTCTTATTGTGCCTAGTAGATAGTTTGACTCTGAGTCTTAGGTTGTTTTTCCAATTGGGTTGTAGAAAACTGAGGTCAGGGACTGTGTATTAAGTTTTCCTGTCACCCTCAAAGCCCCTATTGCAACACTATACATTGAAGAGCAGTACTATTGACTTGACCAAACACATCACTATTTCTTCCTCTAGGGTGAGCCAGGTCCTCCCGGTCCTTATGGTCCTCCTGGAGCCCCTGGTATTGGACAGCAAGGTATTAAGGTAAAAATGCTTTTGTCTTTGTCCACTGATGACATTGAATTTACTTTAGGGGCTGGGGAAATGTGATTTGAACTCTGTTCAGCCTAATTATAATAGAAATGGGGAATTTTTCAGCCGAAATTACTTCCATTTGGGATTCTTAGTGTAATACTCTGGTCAGAGGCAATTACCATAAGAATAATTAAGCTATTGTTTTTTATTTGGTTGGACTGAAAAATTTGCTTGTTTCCAAATATGTACCCTTTCAAAATGTACATGTAGCTTTGTTGAGATTCGTGGTCTCTAAACATTATCATGCACATGTGTTATTGGGAAGTGAAACACCTTAACACATCAATTACCACTTGCTTATGTTAAATAAGCACGGAGAGGTAAAAACAATGGCACTGAATAAATAATGTTGACAGAAAGGTTTATATGGAACTATGAAGTTAAGCAGTATCCCTACAGGGGTACCCTGCATCATGCATTATATGAAAAGAATAGAAGTACTTGATTTAAATGGCTCTTCTCTGTGGTTGGGACAGTAAGACTTTGATGCACAACAGAAATAGAGAGCTGTGCAAAACAGTGCTGTGAACATTTTGACAATAAGTGCATCGAGAGGATCCATAGAAGGTGAAGTTCATACAGGCAGATTTATTGGAGAAGGGTTTGAAGGAAATCAAGTAAGAGAGCTAAAGGAGAGGTTAAATGTGAACGAAAGGGGAGAAGGAAGGAGTGGCATTCTAGGGTGGTGGCAGGGTATAGCACAAACATTATTAGCCTGCCTGTCTCGGTACCCAAATGAATTGCTACACAGTCCACCTGCCTTGACCATATAAGAGGTTGTGAAAGCTGAAAGGACTGTGTTGCACTTAGACAAGTAGGGATGATGAATATTTCATGGTTATTTGTTCACTGAAATTCATACTCAAGTAATTTCTCCTCCTTTAGAATTATTTTAATGTATATGAATATGAAAAGTTTGGCTATTTTACTAATTACCCATGTTGAGATCTCCAGAGTATTTTGTGTTGTCTATTCTTCATTCAAAAACTCACACTCTATTATATCTTTCTCAGGGAGAAAGAGGCCAAGAAGGAAGGACAGGAGCTCCAGGACCAATTGGAGTTGGTGAGCCAGGACAGCCAGTAAGTAGCAAAAATTGGAGGTAGAATAAAAAGGAAAAATATAATTTTTTGGTGTTCTTTTTATTTAGAATAAATGGTAAAGTGAATCTAGTTCGTATCTTTTTGGATAGAAGAGACAAGAACATGTAAGGATCAGATCTGAGTGTTATTTTTCACAACACTTGAAATAGGGATATAAAATGTGTATGTATGATGTTTATGACTGGCTCTCTATTACTGTCATCTCTTATAATGCTGATTAGCTTGTTTGAGAAGAGCAGCTCACCTGTGTTGGAATTTCCTAGGAGACAATAGAACTAGACTAAGCCTAATGCCTAAATGTTATAATTGACTTTCTTAAAACCATGAGAGAAATAACTGAGAATAAGAACCTTACTCATTATCTATTCCATGAGTGTGCGCTAAAGCTGGGATTGTTGATGGTATTAAGATAAACTTGTTTTATTCACAACTTCTACCTTATGTAGCTTTGAAGTTTTGCTGTTGTTGGAGAAGAAAAAATTTTCTATCAAAAGAGATCTGAAGAGGAAGTGAATAAAACGTGACTACTCCAGTGTATGAAGCTTCTTAACTTCTCAAATAGTCATCAGTCTCCTAGGAAAAGAACTGTAGTGGACTTGTTGAAGTACAAGTTAAAACAACTGATTGTATACAGCTAGTCTTCCCATTTGATTTTGCATTACATTATTCTTCACTTGTAAATATGATCAGGAATGTGTGTGTATGTGCTATACTCTCTGATTGCAGGAGCAGCATTTTTTTTGAGGATAGAGATTTTTTACTAATATCTGTATACACTAATTTAAAAAGTAGAGCTTCATATGGAGAAAAAACCCATTGGACTAGGAATCTAGAGATCAGTGATCTATTCTTAATTTTCATTAACTAGATAGTGATCTTAAGATTGAACCACCAACTTTTTGTTCCTCTATTTTAGTTATCTATTGCTGTATAATAACCTACCTCAAGATGTAGTGCTTTAAACAGTAAGTAGTCATGATTCTTTGGGTTGACTGGGGAGTTCCATGCAAAGTGAGGTTAGTTGGAGTACAAAAACAGCTGAAGGTTAAAAAAGGCCTCACCAAGTAGGCTTGGGGCTCAGCTAGGGTTGCCCAGAGACCCCCTGTTCTCTTCCATATGGGCCTCGCATGTGGTTGACTTGGCTTTCTCACAAGATGGCAGCTAGAATCCAAGCAGGAGTGTTCCAACTGGAAGAAACTACTGTCAAGTAATGCTCAGCATCAGAAATTGCATGCTATTGTTTTTGTGATACAGTTGGCTAACACAAGCATAAGTCCCGCTCAGATTTGAGCAGTAAAGCAAAAAACTCCACCCCGCTATGGAGAATGTCAAAGAACTTGGAGATATCTTTAATTCTTCATGATCACAAATTATAACTTCTGTAAAATTAAAATATTGTTAACCTTTCTACCTTTGTAATTTTTAGAGTTGGAAGTACTGAACTAGAGTTTTAAAAATGTCCAAGAAATTAGTGCAACTTTTAATTCTTTAATATAAGGTGATGGATATTTTGTTCGAATAATGTTGTGCTTCACTATTATTTATACCTTCTAGCTTTTAAAATGTTTTTATTTTTAAGTAATGAAAGACTTTAAGTAAGTTGAAACAAATAGGGAATGATTTAACAAACCTCCTATAAGAAAATAAATTTACCTAGGAGATTTCTTCCCCTTGATTTATATTTTATTTAGAAAACATAAAATCTCTATAAACTCTTTCAGACAGTGGAAGAGTAAAGAACACTTACCAACTTATTTTATGAGATTGGCTTCTTTTAATACCAAAACAAAATAATAACCATATAAAAGAGAAAAACTACAAACCAATATCCCTCATGAATATAAATACAAAATAACCTTAACAAAGGATTAGCAAATAGAATTAAACAATATGAAAAAATATTAGATGGCACGACCATGTAGGTTGTATTCCATGGATATAAAGTTGATTTAATATTAAAAATCAGCATATCATATATTAAATGATATCACAATCATATCTAAAGACATAGAAAAACATTTCACAAAATTCAGATCCCCCATAAATCCTAATAAAAACCTAATTAACCCTCTCAGGAAATTGAGAATAGAGTAAAACTTCCTCAACTTCCACACAAACCCTACAGGTAACATTATACTTAATGGCAAAAGACTAGATGCTTCACTTTAAGTTTAGAAATAAGACAAGGATTTCTGTTTACACCAATTGTATTCAGCATAGTAATAGTAGTTCTAGCCAGCACAAAGAAGAAAAAGTCAAAAGAAATTGAGATAAAGAGACAAAAATAAAACTCTTGCTATTTGTAGATGACATGATTGTCTTCATAGAAAATCTCAAGAAATCTACAAAAAATTTCCTAGAAGGCTGGGGATTTAGCTCAGTGGAGCCGCCACCTGCCTCGCAAGCACAAGATCCTGAGTTCAATCCCCAGTAGAATTAACAAGTGGGTTCAGTATGGTCACAGATTATAAGATCTATTTTATTTTTATAGTAGCAATGACTATATAGAAACTAAACAAAAATACAATATCATTTATAATTGCTAAATATAAATACTTAGGTGTAAGTCTAATAAAACATATGTAGAATTTGTAAAAACTCTAAAACACTGATGAAAGAAATTAAAGAATATTTAATAAGTTGAAAGACTATACTATGTTCATGATTAAAAGATTCAACATCATAAATTTGTCAATCTTTCATAAATTATTATAAAGGTTTAATGTAAGTTGTTGGTGTCCCAGCAAGATATTTTTGTAGATATGAACAGGACAATTTTTAAGTTAAGATAAAGGAGATAGAATAACTAAAACAATTTATAAAAAGAACACATTTTGGATAAATCACACTACCTGGCCTGGATTAATTAGCTGCAGTAAAGTAGGACTGTTTGGCACTGACACATGATCAAAGAAACAAGAGAAAACAGACAGACTCCCAAAGTATATCCAACTGATTTTTGATAAAGCTACAAAAGCACTCCAAGAGAAAGGAAGTGAAGTCTTCTTTCAAAATGGTGCTGGAGTATTTGAATATCCATGAACAATAATCCATGAACAATAATCCATGAACAACAATCCATGAACAACAAAATGAACTTCAACCTAAGTCTCACACCTTATACAAAAACCAACTCAAAACAGACCATAGTTATTTAAATGTAAAAGTTATAAACGCTGAAAATTTAAAAACATATGAAAAAGATCTTTGAGACCTAGGAGTTGATGAATATTTCTTAGATATGTCACCAAAACGGATTTAGAAAATGGATTAACTGGACTTCATCAGAATGGAAAAGGTTGGCTCTGTCAAAGATTTTTTTTGTTTGTTTGTTTGAGGGGCAGGGGATGACAGGTGTGTGCCACCATGCCCAGCCTCGTTAAGGACTGTTAAAAGGCTAAAAGACAAGCTACTGTTGGAGAGAACATTAGCGAGCACTCTTCTGATCATTTCTGGGTTGAAATCTACTTTGTTTGAAAATAGTATAGCTACTATTACTTGCTTTTGGGCTCCTGTTGCATAGAAATTGTTTCTCTCCTTTTATTTTTAATTTGTGGGTTTCTTTAAATATTAAGTATGTTTTTTGAATGTAGCATGGTGTTGTGCTTTGGTTTTTGATGCCAGTCGGTGTCTCCTAATTGGGGAATTGAGACTACTCACCTTGAGAAATATTCCTGAAAGGGATGGGCAGATTCCTGTCATTGCATTGTTTTTCTGTCATTAATTCCTTTAATTTCCCTTTCATTTAACTGCTCACCCTGCTTGCTGTATTCATTTCAGTAGCCCTTTGACATTGTTTCTGTGTATGGTATCCTTGACTATATTTTTTATAGTGCTGATTGTTGGTTATGAATTTCTTGTCTGTTTGTTGTAGAAGGTATTAATTTCCTTATTAGTTGGGAAGATATTTTTTTAAGTTCTTTTATTGGTACATTTTAGGTATACAATTCATTTACATTTATCATTGGGTGTTTGTACCTGTACATGATATATCTTGGTTCTTATTTTTTCCTCATTACCTGTGCACCTTTCACCCCTCCACCCTTCTCTATTTACATAGACATCATTTCCATTTTTTTTCTTTTCTCATAATTTTTCCTTTCCCTCTTTTCCTTTCTCCTTCCCCTCCCTTCATCCTTTCGTCTTTGGACTTTTTTCCTATTTCAGATTATCAGTTATTCATTTTAATCATTTTAACCCTTGTTTACCCTATCAGTTTCTCACACTAGAGAAACTATTTGGTATTTACACATGTGGTCCTATTTATTTCACTTAAGAGTATGGCCTCAATATGGATCCATTTAGCTATAAATAACTCCGGTTTTTCGTTCTTTATGGCTGAGTGGTACTCCATTTTATAAAAAAACCACATCTTCTTTATGCAGTTTCCAGTTGATGGGCACTTGGGCTGCTTCCAAGCTTTAGCTATTACAAACTGTGCTGCTATGAACATGGGTGCACATATGTTGCTGTGGTATGATTACTTTAATTCCTTTGGGAAGATACCCAGCAAGGGAATATCTGGGTCAAATGGGACCTCTAGTCCTAGTTCTTTGAGGTATCTCCATACTGATTTCCACAGTGCTTGCACCAGTCTCCACTCCCACCAGCAGTAGAGCAGGGTTCCTCTTTCCCCACAGCCTCGCCAGCATTTGTTATTGGTTGATTTCTTGGTAGCAGCCATTGCTTCTGGGGTGAGGTGGAATCTCAGTGTTGTTTTCATCTGCATCTCTCAAATGACCAGTGATGTTGAACATTTTTTCATATATTTGTTCACTGCTTTTACTTCGTCTGAGAAATGTCTGTTTTGCAGGATATGTTAATCTGGATTGAAAGTGACTTTCTTTTAGGGCTTGAGGAAACTTTCCTCCATGATCTTCTGACCTTTAATGCTTGTGTTGAGAAATCTGCAGTGGTTCTAATAGGTTTACCTTCAAAAATGATTTGTTGTTTTTCTCAGATTTTAAGATTCTGTCCTTGTGTTGGACTTCTAGGATTCTGACTATGATGTCTGTGGGAAAGTTCCTTTTTTATTAATACATGTTTGTAGTACCTAATCATTACAATCATCATGGGGAGCTGTATATAACACATCTCAATTCTTTTTCTGTCTGTTTTTATCCCCTATCCCTCTTCTCCCTCCCTGCTCCCTCCAACTCCTGGTCCTTTTCCCATTTGCGAAAGCTCTATTTTCATCATTTTTCTCCTTCAACTCCTTTCTTCCATCTCCTATCCCTTCTCTCCTTCCCCTTCCCTCCATCTCTTATTCTCTCATCCATTTGAAAAAAGGATCTCCCCACTTCCCATTTATCTTCTATTTCGCTCTTTATTTACACATATTTTTGAGTTTTTGTTATAAGAAGAACAGTGCGACTTATTTCACTTAATATTATGGTCTCAATCCATTTACATACAAATACCTCAAGTTTATCTTTCTTTATGGCAGAATAGTACTCTTTTGTGCATACATGGAGTGCACATTTTCTTTATCCACTCATCTCTCTCTCTCTTTTTCTTTTTTTTTGGTACGGAGGATCAAACTCGGGACCTCGTGCTTGTGAGGCAAGCAGTGGAACCACTGAGCTAAATCCCCAGCCTAATCCATTCATCTTTTGATGGGCATATAGGCCATTTCTAAGATCTAGCTTCTATAAATTGTGCTGCTATGAACATGAGTATGCATATATCCCAGTAATATGATGCCTTCAACTTTTTTGGGAAGAAACCTAGAAGGGGAATAGCTAGGTCCAAAGGAATTTCTATTTTTAGTTTTTTGAGGAATCTCTGTACTGATTTCCATTGTGGTTGTACTAGTTCACGTTCCCAATGACAATGTAGAAGTGCTCTTTCCTGCATTTTCACCGGCATTTGTTATCATTTGATTTCTTGACAGCCATTCTTTCTGTAACAAGATGGTATCACTTTGTTGTTTTTATTTTAACTGCTATAATGGCCAGCAATGTTGAACATTTTTTCATGTGTTTATTGGCCATTTGTACTTCTGAGAAATATCTCTTCATTTCAATTGCTCATTTTTTGCTTGAATCTTTTTTTTAGGGGTAATATTTTTTAGTTCTCTATGTATTCTAGATATTGGTCCTCTATCTGAGGAATAGCTGGCAAAAATCCCCCACCCCATTTTGTAGGTTGTCTCTTCATCCTGCTAGCCATTTCCTTTGCTGTGCAGGTTTTCTTCCCAATGTTATGGTAATGTAAATCTGCTGATAAATTAAATGAATATTCTAGCTCCAATACTTAACTCTGAACTGTTAGCTATCATCTTTATGTGATTATTACTAGTTTTGTGCTGATATGGCAAGTATAGCTGATTCATAAAAAGTAAATGGGCTGAGACTCTTAGGATAATCTGCTTTTTGTGTAAGGTTATTCGAAATGCTCTCAGCAGAAAAAAAATATCCCCTGAAGTAGAACTCTAGTTACTTCGAGGTTAAGAATAAAGTAGATGGCACTGTTTTAAGATAATGGCCCATTTTTATTATTATTTGGCACATTTATCTTTAATGCTTGCAGAGTATATTGAAGTCAGTTATTATTAGCACTATTGATTTTATTAAAGCATTAAGAAAAATATAATGAGCAATTTAATTTTATCTCATTGTTAATGTCTCAGAAAGGCATTTCAGTGATTAGACTGTGTTAACTGATAGTTTCCTCCATTAGATTTTTTTTATTAGAGGTATCTGTTAGTAGCTGAATAAGTATGTCATAGTTGTAATTGGTTCTTCTGGCCTTGGAAAAGGTCATTGAGATTTTTATAGAAGCAGTTCTGTCTTTTCAAAATGATACATAATTATTATTCATCAATTAAAATGTTTAAAAAATGATTCTATGGTACTCCCTAACAAATTAAATATAGGACTCATCTCACCCAAGCACTTGCTATTTCTCTTCTCTGGTTACTAACCATCTTCCATTCTGATGTATAATCGGAAAACCTGAGAACATACTGACGTGTAGAATATTGCTGTAGGGTTTTAGAGTAATTAAGCCTCGGATCACTGATTTATAAAATTTCCTAAGTGCTTACTCATGAGCATTTATGGTATTCTCAGCAGCTTTGAACATGTAACTCCTTAAAGCTGCCAGTCATTGTACTTTCACCAGAGCCAAAGGACTCTAGAAAGGCAGAGCAGGAAGGCTCAGAGTGTGTGCAGCATGCTCCGTCCTCATGGTTTAGTGGAAACTGTTCCCTTGGAGGCTCCCTTGCTTGTAAACACTTCCACAAAAGGACAGTTGTACCAATAGTGGGACTCAAGTAAAATAGTTTTTGTTTTGTTTTGTTTTTGGTATGGAGGATCGAACTCGGGTCCTTGTGCTTGCGCAGCAGGCGGTGAAACCACTGAGCTAAATCCCTGGCCCAAGTAAAATAGTTTTGATAATCATGGCAGCTGTTTATTGGGTGCTTAATATATAAGAACTTTAAATCTGTCTGATTTAATCCTCACATTGACACCTGTGGTTGAGGTAGATATTAACATTGTCACCATTCTGTGGTCCATGTTGAGCTTCAGAGAAACCTAATTACTTGTTTAAGGTCACATTGCTAATACATACCAATACTTAGTCCAAAAGACACTAAAATTTGCTTTAAACTATGATGCAAGACTAAACTTCATGAGACTAGGAACAGGTTTATTTGCTGTTCCTAGAACCTAGATGAGCTCCTTCTACCTATTAGGTGGTTGGTAAATGTTCGCTGAATGAATGAAAAAAAAATTTAGTGATTAAATTAATTTTAGAGATTAAAGAGGACTTCCTTATGTTTAATGTAAATTGTGTACTTTCATTTGTCATATCATTAGGGAAGAAGCATGACTTGCTAATATTCTCTTTGTCAAAGGGTGTGATGTTAACTTGGCCCGTTTCAGTTTAGATTGCAATCCAGTTTTCGCGCTAGTTTTTATTTTTCCCTAGCTAATCATTCTGCCATTCAAGCAAGCTGTCATGTATATTAGTGCTTTGATTAAGGTTTTAGAGTGTTAAAAGCTAGGTTTCCCATGAGCATTGCAATTTAAATTGAATTAGATGTCAGATTTTTCTTTTAATTAAAGTCTTTTACAAAATAGTCTATGTACACATTGTAAAGATGGCTGTCTTTTTAAAATACAGTATTAAGGAAAGGCAAAAAATAAACGCTAGGATATGGTTAATTTTCTTTCTTATATACAAATCTACAAACGATCAATTACTGATAAGCATAGTGCTGAGTCCTGCTTCTGCTACCTGGCTCTCAAGAGGAGCTCTCTTAAGTAAACTTGGACTGCTTATCTCAAACACAAAGATCACCCAGAGTCGGAAGGTGCTGGCTTCAGAGACAGCAAGGATTCAGCTTTGTTCTGTCATAGGTTGGCTTCTCTGGCCAGGGAACTCTAACTTCTCTTTAGGTTTATTAGAGCAAAAGCTCGAGTTTGTGTTTTGAAGATTCTTGTTGTTAATAACTTTTTGGCTTTTTCTTGCCTTCCCGGCAACAAAAAAAAAGAAAAAATTTGTAGCTTTAAAACGTTCCCAGTTTGGGGACAGGGATTTAGCTCAGTGTCGTTGTACCTGCTTCACAAGCTCAAGGTCCTGAGTTCAATCCCCAGTACTTAAAAAAAAAAAGTTCCTGGTTTAAATGAAGACCTTGCTGTTGTATTTATTTTTCAATTAGGGTGTTTTCTGTCAGTCTCCTGCAAAGCCTGGGACAGTGTGTTTTGCTTATCTATGTGAGAAGCACTTTCTTCTCCCGGTGACTGTCGATGCAATAGTTACATAAGCTTCTTAATTTTAGTCATTGAGATTGAAAATCCTGTTTCCTCTCAATAATCCTATCAAGATAGTAATTTATGTTAGTGGGTTCAACCAGTTCCTGAAATAATTCAAATTTTAATTTACATTTATCAGGAGAGAAATTAAAACACATGTAAATAATGGTCAATGCTGTACAACAGCTTGACTAGGCTCTCCTGATACTAAATGAAATTATTAGGTCATCTGTATCTTTCTTCAGATCTCACAGTCATGAATTTTTAGCCTTTTCTCTTGGATTTATTTCCTAATCCTTATTCTGAAGCATCACTTAATTTAAATTTTCTTCTAATTTGAGGACACTGGAAAAGAAGCTCTTATGCCCATCAAATGGAACAAATCTTTAATACAATGGGAATATTTTTCACAGCTTTACCATTCTATTGATCTGCATGAAGCTGACTGGAAGGATTCACCGAAAACTTAATAGGACTATTCATGACCATGTCCATGTGAACTAAAACATAATCTTTCTCTTCTCTCTCTCCTTTCTTCCATTTCTCCTCCTTCTATTCTTTTTTCTTTCCCCTTCTGCTCCTTCCATAACTAGGGTCCCCGAGGTCCTGAGGGACCACCAGGAGAGAGGGGCTTACCTGGAGAAGGTGTACCAGGACCAAAGGTAACAGTAGCTTCTCAACTAGGAAAATGTGCTTTGTCTTGCATGGTCATGAATTAAAATGCCAATTATCATATGTCAAGTATTGTCCTGACCATTTGTACCCTCTTAAGTGAAGCAATATATAAATTTTCCCTTATGGTGAATTTTTAATTACAAAATAAGACTTCAACAGACTTCCACTTCATGTAACTATCACGTTAAGAAATTACATAGAAAAAGCTCTTAAGGTAGTTTGTAGTCCTTAAAGCAGCAATTGTAAGTAGCATCTTTATACCCAGAAGTTGTTATTGGGCATATCTATGACAGTACCTTGCTCACAGTTTTGTTTTTTTGTGTGTGAAACACAGATAAGAAAAAGAGTCTAATACAACAATTTGTAATAGTGTTGCCATAAATGTAATGAGAAAAGTAATTTTACCCCAAGAACAAAATGTTAAGAAAGACCTCTGACCTGGCAATTGAAGGTTCAAAATGTTTTGTTGCTTCCCATACATAACTCTGGAAACTCAAGTCCCTCTGCACCAGGGGATGGCCAGCTCTTTCTGGGAAAGGGCCAGATAGCAAACATTTGAGGTGTCCTAAACCATCTGATATCTGTTGCAAGGACTCAACTGGTGTAGCTTGAAAGCAGCCTCAAGCAGTGTATAAGTGAATGAATGTGACTCCTCCAATAAAACTTTACAATAAACAGGCTGTAGTTTCCTATCCCCTGGTCTAGGCAGGTTTACTAAAATCTGCAGCATATTTGGCAAGGGCCACATAGGAAATGGTTTTCCAAAATACTTTGAGTAATAACAACAAAATTTTGGAGTAAGTAAAGATACAGTTTAGAATCCTTTCTTTTTTTTTTTTTTTTTTTGGTACCAGGGATCGAACTTGGGTCCTTGTGCTTGCACAGCAGGCGGCAAAACCACTGAGCTAAATCCCTGGCCCATCCTTTCTTTTTTTAAAAAGTCTTTCTCACAAACACACATGAGCATGCACAGGCACACACTTCCCAGAGAATCACAGGCTGATTTATAAATGTCTAAGATATTCCATATCAGTCATTCTGTCAGGTCACTAAGATCTCACCTTCTCAATATGGCCTCATGCTCTAAAACTGCACTTCATTCTCAGACTCTTCCACTATGGTCAAATCCACTTACCTATGAGAAACTCTAACCTTAATAGGGGGAGAACAATTAGCTAAAGCAAAAGATTTGTGCTAACTCTGTTTGAATTTTAAAAGAGCCTTTGTTAACACATTAAAATTTATCACAATGATGGAAAAATATGTTGAATAAAGGTGACATTACTAATGCCCTTGACAAACCAAAGTACTGCTCTCAGAAAATGGAGGCCAGGGGCTAGAGATTTAGCTTAGTGTTACCACCACCTGCCTCGCAAGCGCAAGGTCCTGAGTTCAATCCCTGGTACAAAAAAAAAAAAAAAAAAATGGAAGTCAGCAATTTTGCAGTACATTTCAGAAAGTTTTAAAATATATAGTTTCTTGAACTTTTTTGGCACATAGACAATTTCTTTTTATGTTTAGTTCAAACAATCTGGATCAGCATTGCTGAAAAGTTAAAGTCCAAAGTCTCCTCTAAGATTCAAGACAAACTCTTAGCTGTGAGACTCTGTAAAAATCTTATAGCCAGGACTACTTCTCTTATAATCTGTGTGCATGGTATGTTTTGAAGATAAAGAAATAAAAATGAAATAAAAATGTGAAACATTAAGAGATATATCCAAGGCATGTTCTTAGTAACATGTTCAACATACCTTTATACCCGACAAAATATATAATGATATATGTAATGATATAATATATATCATTATATATATCAGAATATATAATGATATAATGATATGTTCTGGTATATAATAACCCAAGGGCATTGGTTTTAATCTCGTCAAAGAAGAAGCATATTATATTCAGTGTGGCTTTAGGATCAAGTATACTGTATATGACTAAAATCTGTGGTGAGGATCAGAAAACCCCATTGGTCAGAATACTTCATTCCCCAACCAGTTAGACCAGTAGGAGTTTTCTATCTGTGACTAATTTACAATGATGTGGGAAATGAGTAAGTAAAATTATAGATATTAAGACACATGGCTATATTTTCTTTTCTTAGGTTTTTGAAAATATTCTTTGAATTTACTTTTTGTTGTAATAAATTCATTTAATAGATGCCATTTCTGATTGACTATATGGTGTTTTTCATAGACACAAAATGTCATGACTTCATAAACATTACTTTAAATGTTACTTTAAGAACATTACTTTAAGAACAGTTAGGTCATGAATATAACAGTTAGGTCATAGGATTAAAGAAGCAGATACAGTGGACCCCTGACTTATGAACTCAATTCATTCCTGAGGGCTGGTTGTAACTCAAGTTGGTCAATGAAGGCTCAGACTCCTCTACACAGCCTTCAAAGTCTCTCTCCTGTACACAGGCAGATCTCAGTGCCCTTAGAGAGACATTGGCCCAGGATTTCTCAATTAACCCCACACAGGAAAGGATGTTGTAATGGTCCTTCCAGAACTCTTTAAGGGTTAAATCTGCATCTGAGACCATCTGGAAGCACAAGCAGTTGGCATTTGGATTGTAACTCAAGACTTTGTTTTTAAGTTAAAACTGAAATTTTGGTTGAAACTCAAGTTGTTCATATGTCAGGCTGGTCATAACTTGAGGGTCCACAGTATAAAAAGATTTT
The DNA here is from genome assembly GCF_053883595.1 of Heterocephalus glaber. Taxonomy (NCBI): domain Eukaryota; kingdom Metazoa; phylum Chordata; class Mammalia; order Rodentia; family Bathyergidae; genus Heterocephalus; species Heterocephalus glaber. Next base: position 27,908,380 of record NW_028258147.1, read on the forward strand.
TGTATGAATCCCTCTAAGTCTAAATTTTCAATGAATGTTTATAACTTTAGATACAAAACATTTAGAAAATAATTCAATGCTAGCAAATATTAGTTCATATATAATATAAAAGACAAATTTTATATCTTGGATCTAATTTTAGCAATATTAAGAAAAAGGAGGCTTGATCCAGTTATTTGCATTGCATGATTAATATATTAGATCCCTAATTTCAGATATTTCTGTTGAAATTGGGAATTGAGCTCTTTTCCAATTTCAGTAATGCTACAAATGTATTCTACTTAGACAGACTCCTTCCTATTTAAATGTTATGACTACTTTTTTTTGCAAGTTGCAAACATTAGAATCAAAATTACTCATTTGTAGTGAGCCATGAATTTGGATGCTTTATTTAAAAATACTTCTGAAACACAATTTATAGTAATCATAAAATAAACTCTTTAAAAATCCTTATTTTTATTAGTGCACTGATATCCCTCCCATGTACTTTCAGGGTGAAAAAGGTTCTGAAGGACCAATTGGTCCTCAAGGACTACAAGGCCTATCAATCAAAGGGGACAAGGTACTGTACATAAAGTATATAATAGAAACTGTATGAATCACTTTTCTGTTGCTGGCACAAAATACCTGAGGAGAAGTTTATATTTTTGCTCATGATTTCAGCAGTTTCAGTCTATAATCAGCAGGTTCCAACACAGAAATGTCATGCTAGAAGGGCCTGGTGAAAAGAAAAGCTGTTCACATGACAGCCAGGAAGCAGAGAGAAAAGGGAGGAGCCAAGAACTAGAATACATCCTTCCAGGTCATGTTCCTAGTGACTCACCTTTTCTAACCAGGTCCTACTCCTAAAAGCACATTCAGCCATGAACTTAGCAATGGATGAATCCACTGATGAGTATAACACCTCCATAATTTAATCAACTTCCAAACACATGAGGCTTTTGGAGGACATTTTAGACCTAAACCATGACATTCCATCCTTGGTCCCCAGAGCTCATGTCTGTCTCATTATGGAAAAAGCATTTAGTTCACATTTAAAAGTTGCCAAAGTCTTAACAGTTTCAGGATTGCTGAAAAGTCCAAGTCCAAAGTCTCCTGTGAGACTGAAGGCAGGCTCTTAGCTGTGAGCCCCTACAAAAGTAAAAAAGAAAGTTGTGAACCTCCAACATACAGTGACACAGGGTAAACATTCCCCTTCCCAAATATAGAAATATGGGGATAACAAGGAATAGGACCACAACATGACTGAATCTCACAAGTCAAACATTAAATCTTGTAGCTCTATGTCCAGGACCCAAGACAGGTTGTGGCAAGATGTAAACTTCAAAGGGTTTGAAGGGCCCCTTGCCTACAGCTTTGTTGGTTGTAGCCCACACGGGCTCTCTCTTGAGCTGGCTCTGCTCACTGCCTTTGGCTTCCCTCAGCAGACAATTTATGTTCCTGGCATCTCTAACTTCCTAGGTCTTCACTGCACATATGGCTTCACTCTCACAGCTTCATACATCATTCTCTCAAGGGCACACTGCCAAGGCCTTCCTTTGAAACCTGAGTGGAAGCCTTCATGATCCTGTGACTCTTGCATTCTGCATGCCTACAAACCAGCACCACATGGATGCCAAGGTCTGTTGCCAGCTCAAGCAACAGCCAGACCCCCATGGACCATGGCTACAGCAGCCTCTGACTGCCTGCAGAGCTGAACTTAGATATATACTTTGCTCTGCCATCTATTCCTGATTCTCACTGTTGATCTGGCTAAAAGCAGCCAGAAGTACCCATGTCACAGCCTGAGTGTTTAGCTGTCTTTGAATTTCTTCTGTCATATTTATTAGCCTGCCACCTCAAAGTCTCAGAGGAAAATGAAGAAAAAATTCTGCCAGAGCATAACAAACATGGCCTGTAATCTAACTTCCAATGGAATTTTTGTTCCCAGCTGAAACCTCTTGAAACTGGTCATTACTGTCCACATCCCTAACAGCATTCTGTGCTCTGACTAGTATCACACATGAAGCACTGCTCACAACAGTCTATGACATCTCTAACCCACACCTCTGATCTTTTCCAAACCCCTTCTGCAAACAAATTCCAAAAGCTTCTGAACTGCAGGATCAGGTGCATCCAGCAGGGGCCCCACTCTCTGTACCAATTTTCTTATTCCTGCGTCAAAATACCTGATACCTGCATTTTAAAGGAGGAGAGGTTTATTCTGGCTTACAATTTCAGAAATTTCTGTCCGTGGATATCAGGCTCCAAAGCAGAAATGGCATGGTGGAGTGGCCTCATGCAGTGGGGAGCTGCTCCATCATGACGCCAGGAAGCAGAGAAAGAAAGGAGGAGCCAGGGTCAAGAATTTACCCAGGTCACACCCACCAGTGACCCAACTTTCCAACTCGGTCCCAACTCCTGACAGGACATTCAGCCATGATCTTTTCAATGGATGAATCCACTGAAAGTATAGTATAATGCCCCGTAATTTAATCACCTTCCAATCACATAAGACTTGGAGGACATTTCAGATTTAAACTATAGCATAAACAGTGCCAATAAAATTATTTTGTCATTGGTCTTTATGTATTGAGCTATATAAATATGACAACCATTTTACACAGGTGTCCAGGTAATTATAAACCTAGTATATGGAAGTAATATTAGTATGTAGTATGAATTATAATCTAGGAATTCCCATTATTTATATTTAGAGTGATGCTTTTTTTGGTACTGGGATTGAACTCAGAATCTTGTGCTTCCGAGGCAGATGGTGGCACCACTGAGCTAAATCCCCAGCCCAAGTAATACTTTCTTATTTGGATTCTAACTTCTAGTAACTTTTAAGATCAGCAAACATTTTTTAACGTAGAAATTTGTAAAAGACACCTCTTCTTTAGTACAGAAAATTGTTGTTAAAGGCATTGATTTGACATCATTACAGGACAGTATATTTATCTTCAAATCCTCATTCAAAAATATTACTTTAAAATATGGGTAAAATGAGGGAACTCATTGAAGAAAACTACTATTAATGCCCTCAGCAAGGACCAACAGGGGTTCACCTATAGTTGAACCAAGGTTTATTGATTCACTCCACGATGGAGACTGTGCACTTTGGGGAACTGACAGCAACTCAGGATGAGGATGAAGGACTAAGAGTTTTCATAGGATTTGGGCATGTTAGGAATTTTGGAGAAGCGTTAAGAAAGTGTAAGTTGGGTCTGGATTGGATGCCATCAGGAAGTGGGGATAATTTTAACGTGGACTAGGCACTGCAAAAATGGACTCAGGCTGAATTGCAATTGGTAAAGAAGAAGCAGCAACTCTTTTCAGCCAGTGTAAGGGGCCATTAGGGTGCTTTTTGGGGATTTGAACAGTGTTGTTTTGTCTGTGCTCAGATATGATTACAGAGTGGTCTTGCTTTTCTCTTGGCCCATCCCTTTGTTTAATGTTGACAACCTGTGAACTTATTTATGTTCAGCATCACATCCTCACTGCCAGGGTCATGTCAGCTCCTGGGTGTCAGATGCTGCTTTATTCTTTCTTACTAGTAACTTTTTTTATTTAAAATATCTGCAGATTGTAGGTTTCCCCCCAAAATAAAACCTAGCTTGAAACTAATTAGCCTTGAAAATTAGAGAACAAAAATACCAGTCCCAGTCTGCTTATCCTTGCCTTATCTGCCTTACAGAGTAGCTACTGAGCAAGAGAATAGTGACACAGTAAGGCTGACTATATTCACATAGTAGAGATAATGATGGATAGTAAGTGATATAAATTTTAGATGTAATATAAGTTTCAGTTCAAACAGGTCAGTTTTGCTTGCAATTGTAGCTACAAAATACTCCAAAAATATGTTAAGATGGTCATTCTTCCTTTAAAGCAGTGAGAACTGAATACAACAGAATTGTTGTTTTATGAGTTCAGTAAATTAACTTTTCCAAGGGTTGTTGTGACATGGCATTTGTGTTTTTACTTCTGGAGCCAATGCGAACAAAACACGTTACAATATCAGGACATTATCACACATAGCAAAGTTTTTATTTACTGTTCCCTTAGCAAGTTAATACCATCTCTTCTTTTATTTCTCTCTATCTTTCCTATTCTTTTACATATAACTTTAAATTTAGGTAAGATTGAGAAATGTAATTGTGCTATATACCTACAATGTACCAATAAAAGAATTTAATAAAAAACAAACAAACAAAAAAAGAAAAAAACAAACAAAAATTTAGGTAAGATAAACACTATTATTATAAGAGCACACACATATATGTATATATGTATTATATTTATATAAACAAAGAAGTATTTATGACACAGATATTTAATTATAAATAACACTACATAAAAAGGGATCTTATGCATTTGCTGTATATTTGTAGACTATTCAAGTTGAGCTCTGTGGACTTGAATCTCACCTCTGTCATCCAGCAGTTGTAGGAACTAGATGGAGTGGATGACTTAATGGGAACAGCCACCGCAGAGGGGATTGGGAGTGTACACAACATAAATTGACGAGTTTAGTATAGTGGAACCTGCGTTATGTGCGGTCAAGTTCTGAGTCAAATAATTCAGTTCTGAATCAAAACCTGTCTCTCTAGTATTTTTCTTACTTCTTCATCTGTCTGTCTGTCTGTCTGTCTATCTATCATATGTCGGTACTGGGGATTGAACTCAAGGCCATTGTACAGAGCTATATGCCCAGCACTTTAAATTTTAAAAAAATTATTTTGAGACAGGATTTCATTAAGCCAGTAAACTGCCCAGTCCGGGGTCAAACTCAGTCTTCGGCCTCCCAGAGTGCTGCATTACAGGGGTGCACCACCATGCCTGGTCCTTGATATTTATTGATACTCAAGGTTTATACAAAGTTAAACATTAAGAAGTATCTTCCAGGATATGTCTCTGTGCAAGTTTAATATACTTTAATAGTATATAAAATTAGTGCTTTGTTCATGAAAACATTTATTTAGCCCTAGCTGCCTGCCTGTCTTTTTAAATAATATCCCACTGGAACACAGGGACACTTGTTCTTTTAGGCATTATCTATGTCTGCTTTCACTCCACCAAAGCAGCATTGATAGGTTACGAATGAGATTTTATTTTGACCCTTAAGCAAACGATCAACAGTTTAAGAAAAAATATGTGAACCTTGATGTAGTCTAGAGATAGTTGTCACTGAAAGAAGCTTGCTTACTCCTGTTGCTCAGTGCAGTAGTCAGTTCTTAGTGGTCAACTTGCTTGGCCCTTTCAGGAGCCTGTATCGATCCCTCATCTTCTTAAAACCTTCTCTTTCCTTCTTCAACCCTCCTCTCTGGCTGCTCCTGCTCCGTCTCTACCGTTGCTCTTCCCTCATTTCTCAGACCTCTAATGATTGGCAGTTATAAAGGAGTCAGTCCTCAGATTTCCATTTTTCTATCTCTTGGTGTAGTCACCCAGTCACAGCGTTAAATCTTGTCTTTATGCCACAGGATCCCAATTTATATCTGCAGCATGGACCCCTTTCACTCACTTAATATGTTCACTTAGATGCCTATTTTAAACATCTCAGACTTAGCATATCCAAAACGGATCTCCTGATTTCAGCTCCAGCCCCAGCCTTACCCCTCAGGCTTCTCCTTCTCAGTGAATGACAAGAACCTCAGAGACATCCTGGAGTCTGCTCTATCTGCAGCATATTTTGTTGGTGCCACCTTCCAAATGTACCCAGGACCCTGGTACTTTTCACCTGCTGTGCTGCTGATACCCAGGTCCATGCCCCCCATATCCCTACCCCAGCCTCTCCTCAATCCGCTTCCACATTGAGCCTTCAAGACTAAGTCAATGACTCACACCTCTGCATAAAGCCTGCACCAGTCCTTACCTCACTCATGGACTAGCCAAGTCCTTATCATTGTCTCGAAGGTCCTGCTGATCTTTCTTCCTGGCACAGTGCCACGCTTCTCTGCCTTCATCATCTGCTGCTCCCTCAGGGTTGCCAGCTCCACCCACACTATCTCCTTGCTGTTTCTGAAATGTGCCAGGCATTATGCATGCACTGGTGGTTGCTTTGCCTGAAATACTTTCTTCCAGGCTTCTCCTGGCTCATTCTCTCCATTCAAGCCACCCTATCCAAGACTGTCACTACCTCTGCCTTCCCTAATTAATTTTCCTGCTTAGCACTTATCATTATTCAGTATGCTATTTATTTTATCTATTAGTCTTTCATTCTACGTTCTGTTTCCCTTACTACAATGTGAGCTCTATGGAGGAAATTTTGGACAGCTTTAGTCACTGTTGTTTCCTAATGTTCAGAACAGTTCTGGCACAAAACGGGCACTTAACAAATATTTATAGAGTGAATGAGTGATATTGTCCTCACTGACAATTCTCACTTGATTTTCTCAGTCTATTTCATGGTAGGAGAAAGAGGAGTTCTTTAATTTTGTTGCCTTCTCTTAGATCATTTCTCAATTTTCAAAATATAAGATTTGGAGAGAAAAATTATTTATAAAATATTAAAATAGTTTTCCTTCAAATTCTAGTTTTCTTTTACTCTAAGAATTTTCTACTTTAAAATTTCTGTGATCATCCCAACAGGAAGTGTTTACAATAACTGGTAAAAATGTTTGAGTTGTGAGAAAAATGATTGCTAAACTGATACAGATACTAATCAATTTGTACTATTTAGTGAAAATGTCATTACTATTTTGGCAAATTTGAACTATAAATTGCTCAAAAGGAATGATTTATGATTTTATGATTTTCCATGTTGGCCAATTTTGTAGTGTAAAGATAGATTTAAATCAAGTCTAGTTCCAGATTAGCAAAGCATGAGAGAAGGTTTTGTTTATTGTTATATTTCTGATATTTTCTCTACAGGGGGATTTGGGACCTGTGGGACCCCAAGGGCCAATAGGCATCCCAGGCATTGGTAGTCAAGGGGAACAGGTAATTTATGGTTTCTTCATTTCCTTTGATATAGAACATCTTGATGTTGATTAAAGGCCAGCACTGCAAACATTTATGAATATATTTGACAGTCAAATTGCAATGGAGTATCAGACCAGAAGTGAAAAGGGGGGAAATATAAGATAGTTTCATGAGATCTTATTTTTAGAATTTTTAAAACCTAAAAAATAAATTGTGTGTTTTTTGGTGCTATGACTTTTAATATTAAAACCTAATGAACCAGGTAAAAGTTTTGGGTAATATTTATATTTTTTGGTTCCTCTTGAAAGTAGTTTATTTACCTGTTGGTTTGTGTATTTTTTCCTCTTGAAGCTTTGTGAATGATAAAATCTTACTCTTTTTCAATGCCAATAGAGTGGTATTTCCTACCTCCTAGCCACATACCAATGTAAAAATAGTCTTAAACATAAAACAAGGACCAGAATCAGAGGCAAACAGGTATACAAGGTACTTCCTTCCTAAATAGAAGCAATTTATAGATAGCGTTTATAAATGACACCTGGCCTCTCTTGGCCAAAAGAAAGGAAAGTTCTCTCAGAATGCTTCTAAATTCACAGCTGGAACTGCTTCCAAAGCCTTCTAGTAACTTTTGGAAAAGCTGGAAAAATTTAAATCTAAATAATGTGTTAAATCTAAATAATATGAAGATAGTATAATAGCAACATCTACTATTGTTATTTATCATATACTTTTAACTGCAAATTCTCATTTAGTCAAAGCCACAAACAAATACAGATTTATTCTCCTGGTTAGAAAATGGCAAGTCAGTTTGATTAAAATTTACAGTTAATTTTTGAATTATCTTGTTGTCTAGAAAAATGAATAGTTCTTCTTTTATCTAGGATAATGAGAAAAAGAATTTAGAAAATGGTATAATTCCAAATCTCATTGTTGACATTCAGCTTTGAGTTTATTTCTAACCATCTGTTAATTTATTGTTATCATTTGCTACATATTTTAGCTCAAGGAACAAGAGAGTTGAATATTACTCCTTTTTCCATTTCCTTGCCCTTGGCAAAATTCTTAGAAAATTGTTGGGAGGATTAAAGTGCAGAAGAAGCCAAAATAAATCTGAAAGTAAATATTTAGCTAATAATTAAGAACTGGATATTTTGACTATGGAAGGAGACTGGTTTGACCACTGCTTGCATTCTTGAGCTCTTCCATGTATTTCCTCGGCTTAGCAGGGCTTATATTTTGGTCCCAGAAGCACTGGACAGTGCTGCATTCTGGGTCTTACAGTGCCTGGTGCTGAGTCACCACTGTGGGGCTGAGAATGGGGGTCAAAGGAAGAGAATTTGTCCAGATGGCCTGTGCTGTGTGGGTTCTGGACCTCCCCGCCTGTAGCTTCCTGTGGCCTGTAATGCTGGCCCTTGATGGAGGTTTCCTTCTGTGGTTTAAAAACAAAACAAAAACCAGACAAAACAAACAAAAAACAAAACAAAACCCAAACCCAAAGCAAAACAGCCCCCTATTTGACCTTTGACTTTTTTCATTTTCTTACCCCCTTTTCTTCTTTAATAAGAGAAAAAATACTGGAGCACAGGTGGCCTAGAGAGCTGGCCCCTAATGGATAGGAGAGTGAACGGAGTGTATTCTTTGTAAATTGCCCTGCATAAATAAAAGAATTTATTTATTCCTTTAAGACAAATGATATAAAATCTACTTCTGTTTCCAGCAACATGTTTACAATATCTTTCTAGCGGCCTGCAGATTTTCATTAAATATTTGGAGGCTTGGTCACCTCAGGTGTTCTGTAAAGTGGACTATAAATGACCACACACACACACACATGTGCACACCCTGTGAATTTTTATCCCTTGCCATATTGTATGCTACTTACAGACTATTGTAAGAGTGAGAAAGTGTTACTTCTTATAACGGTTCAATAATTACAGTGTAGCAACCTTAACCTTCCTAAATTGTTTGGTCTGTTCATCTTCATTAACCAGAGAAAAAGGTAATAATATTTGTATTTTAAAACTGAACAAGCAGTTGGGTCATCTAACTGGAAAAAAAGGATGACATTTGTTACATTGTAACACATTATAGGTATAAAAATAACTATGTATCTGTAAACATGTTTGCACAAATATAATTTGTGGGATATAAGCGAAACAAAATTTTATTTTTTTTCTCTTTTCATCCATTAACGATTCATTTACAGTGGGAATTTTTTTTTTTTTTTTTTTTTTTTTTTTTTGCCTGCCATGGATGGAAATGTCCAGCAGGCTACAGACTTGTTGGATCATAGTAAGTAACGAAAAGTTGACAAGTCGCTATAAATTGAAAAATCTTAGATTTAATTCTGTAACAAAAAGTATGCAGTCCATCTATTAATCTTCTTTTTAATCTTCATCATCTGGTACAAGCTTCAGGGAGAGTGTATTTCACATCCCGCCTGCCCCCAGCTGAATCTCAGAGGGGCTGGTGAGCAGGACATGAAGGCTTTTTCTTGGCACCATGGTCAGGAGCTTTGGGTCTTCAGGGCTTGGCAGTTGTGTGCAGCTGACCTCTTCTTTTTCTAGCTCGTCTACTGGCCCCCCAGACTGCCCCTCCTGGGATGTGGATGAAGGACTTCCCTCCTCCAGCAGCTTCTCCCTGACAGCCTCTGCTTTTCTTGGGGCTTACTTTCTCTCTTTTGGGGCTCTTACACATCCAGGTATCTTGAGAAAGATTCAAAATAGTTCCAGGACAACTTTGTCTCATACCTAGCGTGCCATTTGTCTACAGGAACATGTCATGTGGCTTTTGTCCTGATAGAGTCTGGATGCAAAGGTTGATTCCACCTATTTCTTTTGGTCACCACAGGCCAGTTTAACTTTCTCGGATCTTAGTCAGACCAGTATGTTCCCAGAACAGAAACCAAAGGATGCAAATGGGTTCACTGAAGTCCTCTTTCTAGACTAGAGCGAGAAGGAATTCAAACCCTTCCCATTTTCTACTAAGAAAACTCTTTTATAATCGAGATTACTTTCTCCAGAGAAGTGCATTACAAGTCCCGTCTCCCTTTTCCTTTCATACCCACGATGTGAGGGAGGGAGTCAAGGGTTTGCACATTCACCAGTTTGGTGTCTGCTGGCTGTGTCTTCTTAGAGCCCAGTCAAACTTTCAATTTAACATCTTGACACATAATCAATTGGTGTAAGTGGGAACTGGGGAATATAGTCTTCCCTGTAGGCATCGGTATGGGCCAGCTAAAATTTTCTTACTATAGGAGAAGGGAAAAAGGCATACTAGGGCTTGACTGGAAGCTTCTGGCATTCCATTCAACAGATGCTTATGTAGTATGAGTAACTTATTATGGGGTATGAACTAAACTTTTACTTTAGAGGACATGAAATTATTGTTAATCAAATATTTTCTCAATTTAACTCATAATATTTTTTTAAATCTTGTTTTAAAGGGAATCCAAGGTCCTATTGGTCCACCTGGTCCACAAGGGCCTCCAGGACAAGGTTTACCTGGTTCCAAGGTAACTGTCTAAATGAGATCACAGTTTGTCTACAGTGTCATTGCTGTTTCCGGATTGATGATAGTGTATCTGGAAAAGAACAGATAGAATGAATTTAAAAATCAAAGATCTCTGCTTTCTATCAAATGCAACTGATGTTCCTAGTAATCTAGAAAATATAACAATTTATGCTTTAAGAAGATTTTACTTACACAATCTTTATTTAATTTCTTTTTTTTTTTTGGTTTCTGAGACCCTATTCTAGCAACTGGAGCAGCTATTAGAGGCTGTCAGTGGTTTCCTCGCTGTCTGGGTTGGCTAATTTGCATTCTCACCAATACCCCCACAGGTCCTTAGTGGGCACTTAATAGAACCTTAGTTAAGTAGAGGCAATTAGAAATGACCTAATATAATTTTTTCCCATGAACTTTGGATTCAAATTATCCTCTAAATAGAACTATTAGTTATGTCTTTAGGAAAGGTCTGATATTTGTTATTTAAGTAGCTAGCGTTAATCTAGCTTGAAAGAATCACTAACGGTTGTTAAATAAGTAAAATGCTTCTCACAGATGACTCAGATGAGAATATCCTGTTTACTTTTTGCCCAAATAAGAAGCAGCTCAGTAATACTCACCATTGTGCCCTGAGGTTTTTGTTTGGGGCCCATCGTTGAAAGCACAGGTTGTTCTTTCTGGTTATAATATTGCCCTTGATCAGTCGTCACCTTGGCTTCTCATTGTCCATTTTAGTTGTTCTACAGTGTAACTGCTTAACTTTTCTAGGTGTGTCCACTCAAATGCTCTTTTCTTAATAGGGAGAAGTGGGTCAGATGGGACCTACAGGCCCTAGAGGACTGGTGGGAATTGGCGTACAGGGTCCAAAGGTGAGTTGATTATGCTGCTTATGTGTGATTAGGCAATTTACAGAATATTATACAAAATTTCAATACAATACACATTTTGCATGTGTCATCCAATTGTATATAACCTGTTCGTCTTGACTTTTTAAATGTGGCTACTAAAAATGTTATAATTGTGTGCATATCTTGCTTGATATTACTCTTGGATAGTGCTGCTCTAAAATATATGCTTCTTTGGGACAAAGACTTTGTTTATCTTGTTTATTACTGAATGCTCAGTGGTGAGGGCAGGACGGGTACTCCATTATAAACTGATGAAGAAGGAAATGAACACTGCCCTTCCCTATAGCTCCTTCTGGAGGTATGTGGGATCTGACAAGCCACACTTAGCACTGAATTTCACCAGTGTTCTGCTGTCATTGTCATTATTGGGTATTGAAATAAAATGTAAATGTAAGTCTAAGAATATGCATATGACATATTTATAAACATAATTATAAAGGATAAATATGTGTTAATATAGTAATAATAGATTCATTTTTACACGTTCTGATATGCTACATAATATGCTAAGCCTGCTACATGTGTGTATGTAGTATATACATATGAATATATGCAGTCACACATATTATGTCATTCATATATGAGTTTCAGAAAAGTAACATACAATATAGTAAGGCTCAGACTCATTTTATAAATCCCTGTTCTGTCACTTACTACATCTTAAGATTCTTTTACTTAAAAAAAAAATATTTCAAGTATACTCACCAGTATACATGATAATACAAAGAATACCCATGTACTCCACAGTCCAACTTTACCAAATGAAAATATTTTGGCATACTGACTCAGGCTTTTAAAAGAAGTATTCCTGGGCTGGGGATTTAGCTCAGTGATTCCGCCGCTTGCCTTGCAAGCATAAGGACCTGAGTTCCATCCCTGGTACCAAAAAAAAAAAAAGAAAAAAAAAAAAGAAGTATTGCTCATTTAGCTAGGAGGAGGGACAGGAGGTCCCTGCTCATCCTGAATCCCACTGCTGGCTTTTCCCTCCCCAGACAGTTATTTTCATGACTGGCATTTACCATTCATTCAAAGTATTTGTAATTTCCCAAATGTTTTTACACATAAACCATATATTACTTTTTTGTGTTCTTAAATTATACCTACTGTGTCATTCTGCAATATATTTATACTTAGAATTATGTTTTTATTTGTTTATATGACTCTAACTCATTCATTTTAATTGCTCTGTAGTATTCTATTGTATGATAATATCTCATTTTATATTTATCCATTTTCCCATTGATGAATATATAAATTGTTTTTCAGTTTTTACTTTTGCCAACAATGGTGCCATAAGCATTTTGCTTTTCCTTTTGTGTGAATCACGGTACAACTATCCCTGTTTGGTAGAAGTAGAACTGGAAGATTATAGAGGACACAAGTCTTTGCTTTTCATTTTGCAAGGATGGTTGTGTCACCTTAATCTTTTGTCAGTGCTGGTGATGACGTTCTTTCTCTACATCTTTCCAAATTTGAAATGTGTAAAAACATATTTCATTGTTTCAATTTTTATTCCTTGATATTTAAATGAATAATTTTTTACACGACTAATGCCCTCAGCTTTTCCCTTTGTAAATTCCTATGGATATTCATTTTTTTGAGGTTAGGTTATTTTCTAGTTCATTACAATTCTTTATATATCTGGCCCTTATTGCTTTGCTACTGTCTGTCCACCATGAACTGCTGCCCCTCTGACACCCTGTCTTGGAGCCAGCTGATTATGGACTGAAATCTCTATGAACTGGCCACTCTCCGGGGCTCAGGTGCCCTCACCATCCTGATTAGTTGAACTTCAGATGATTGACACACCTCAGAGGTCTCAGATGCCCCATGGATCATCACAGCCACCAAACACTGGGCAAATCTTTCAGTGGAAGAGCTTCCCAGAGTGGTGGAAGGAAGTAAGCTTTTCAGGCTGCCATACCACCACACCCAGTGCTGAGGAGGAGCCTTCTGGGCCACTATACCACCACCACCAGTGACGAGGAGCAGAGCCACACCAAGCACTGAGGAGGTGAACCACACCAGAGCCAGGAGCACCCCCTCCATGGAAATGAGAAGACATGTAAACAAATCTCAAAACCAGACTTCAAGATCACCTAAAGCAACCCCAAAGGGAAACAAGATGGAACTATCTGATACTCAATTACCTGGATTCCCTGATCTGGCAATAAAAGAGGACCTGGAAAAAAAATGAAATCAGAAGTAATTTTTCAGAAAACAGCAGAGATTGTGCCCATTGTGTAAGACATGATTAATAAATCTAGAGAGGATACAGATAAAAAAATAGAGGAGCTGAGGAGCATGACAGAATCCCAACATAGGAAACAAATGGAATCCATAAAACAGATGCAAACAGATTTCCAGGAGATTAAAAACTCCATTGAAAGTCTATGCAGCAGAATGAACCAATGTGAGGACAGAATTTGAGATACAGAAGATAAGATTGCAATTAGTGACTGGGAAAAAATTTCTTTAACATAGTAAGGGACCATGAGAACTCAATCCAGTGCTGCTAGATGATGCAAAGAAGAATAACATAAGACTGATTGGAGTCAGTGAAGAAACAGGAGAGAGTGCAGACGACATAAAAAAACTCTTCACAGAAATGAGGGCAGAAAACTTCCCAAGCAGGAGAAAAGAACTTGACATACAGATAAGTGAGGCATATAGGACTCCAACTAGCTGTGATAAAAAAAAAATTCTACACATAGGCACATAATAGTTAAGATTCCAGAAATGCCACAGAAGAACAAACTTCTACAAGCACTTAGAGAAAAGAAACAAATCACATACAAAGGAAAGTCCATCAGAATCACAGCAGACTTCTCAACACAAACCCACAAGGCAAGAAGAGCGTGGAGTGACATATTTCAAGCCTAAAAGGAAAACAGGCTCCAAACCAGATTGATGTACCCTGCAAAACTATCTTTCAAAATGGATGGAAAAATAAGATACTTTTATGAAAAAGAGCACCTTAGGAACTTCATGAATACCAAACCAGCACTCCAAAAAATTTTAGACAATATCCCAGGAAAAGACAAGGTGGATAACAACCCGAGGAAGCCCAGCAGAATGAATCCATTGGGCACAACAAGAAATTAAACAAGAAGGGGGAGGATTCAACAAACAGAAAAAGTCATGACAATGATGTCAATGCATATCAGTTATAACCATCAATGTTAATAGTCTCAATTCACCAATCAAAAGAAATAGACTGGCAGAAACAGTAAAGAAGCAAAATCCAACAATATGCTGCATACAAGAAACACTTAATTCAAAAAGAAACTCATGGACTGAAAGTTAAATAGTGGAAAACAATACTCCATGTGACAGGAACCCGAAAAAAAGCAGGACTAGCTATCCTCTTTAAAGATCAAGTGGATTTCAAATCAACAATGATTAAGAGAGATAAAGAAGGAAACTACACCTTTTTAAAGGGAACAATCCAAGAGGAAGTGTTGACAATCATAAATATATATGCACCAAACACTAGTGCACCCAAGTATATAAAACAAATACTAACAGAAATGAAAAATCAAATAAGCACTAATACAATAGTAGTGGGGGACCTCAATACCTGACTGTCACGAATAGATAGATCAACTAGACAAAAAATAAGCAATGAAATACTAGAACTCAATCAAACTCTTGAACAAATGAACTTAACAGATGTTTACAGAGTGTTCCACCCCACAAAATCAGAATACACATTCTTCTCAGTAGCACATGGGTCATTCTCCAAAATAGACCACACACTCGTGTATAGACCATGTTTAAGTAAGTGCAAAGGAATTGAAGTTATCCCCTGTATATTATCAGACAATATTGTGATGAAATTGGACATCAATAGCAAAAGAAACCACAAGAATTTCATAAACACATGGAAATTGAACAACATACTTCTAAATAACAATTGGGTCACAGAAGAAATTGAAGAAGAAATCAGACAGTTCCTACAATTAAATGACAATGACAATACAACATATCTGAACCTATGGGACAGAATGAAAGCAATCTTAGGAGGGAAATTCATAGCAGTGAATATGCATATTAGGAAAACGGAGCAAGCCCAATTAAACAAGCTGATGCTGAACCTCAAGCTTCTAGCAAAAGAAGAGCAGGACAAACCCAAAACTCATACAAGGGAAGAAACTATAAAGATCAGAGCAGAAATCAATGCAATGGAGACTAAGAGAACAATACCAAAAGTCAATGAAGCCAAGACTTTGTTCTTCAAAAGAATAAAGAAAATTGATAAACCCTTGGCCAACCTTTTCAGAATAAGGAAAGAAAAGGCCAAAATCTATGTAATTAAGAATGAAAAGGATGAGCCAGGGATTTAGCTCACTGGTTTTGCTGCATGCTGCTCAAATGCAAGGACCTGAGTTCGATCCCTGGTACAAAAAAAAAAAAAAAAAAAAAAGAAAAGGATGAAATTACAATGGACACAGCAGAAATCTAGAGGATCATCAGTGCCTACTTTGAGAACCTATATGCCAATAAGATGGAAAATACAGAAGAAATGAACAGATTCCTAGATATGTATGAATTACCGAAGTTGAATGAAGAAGACCTAAAAATTCTAATCAACCAAATATCAATCAATGAAATTGAAAATGTCATTAAAATCTTACCAACTAAGAAAAGTCCAGATCCCGATGGCTTCACTGCCGAATTCTACAAGACATTTAGAGAGGAATTACTGCCACTACTGCTTAAAATCTTCAATGAAATTGAAAGTGAAGCAATACTTCCAAATTCATTCCTGGAAGCAAGCATCACCTTGATCCCCAAAGCAGAGAAAGACCCAACCAAAAAAGAGAACTACAGGCCAATCTCACTAATGAACATAGATGCAAAAATCCTTAATAAGATACTGGCAAATAGAATACAGAAGATCATCAAGAAGATCATACACCCTGATCAAGTGGGATTCATCCCAGGGATGTAGGGATGGCTCATCATATGCAAATCAATCAATGTAATACACTATATCAATAGAGCCAAGGACAAAAATCATATGATCATCTCAATAGATGCAGAAAAAGCATTTGACAAAATCCAACATGCATTTAAGATAAAAACCCTACAAAAAATTGGACTAGATGGTCTCTACCTCAATCTGATAAAAGCCATCTCTGAAAAACCAGCAGAAAATATACTAAATGTTCAAAAACTGAAATCCTTCACACTAAAATCGGGAACAAGACAAAGATGTCCATTATCACCACTCCTGCTTAATATAGTTTTGGAAACAGCCACAGCAACTAAACAAGAGAAAGAAATAAAAGGAATAAAGATGGAAAAGGAAGAAGTCAAATTCTCATTATTTGCAGATGACGATACTCTATATAGAAGACCCAAGAACTCCACCAAAAGTCTTCTAGACTTAATAACCAAATTCAGTAAAATAGCTGGATACAAGTTCAATGCACAAAAATAAATAGCTTTTCTGTACACAAAAAACAGACTCACTGAGTGAGAAATGGTGCAATCAATCCTTTCACAATAGCATCCAAAAACTTGAAACACTGATCCCGCCACTCCCAGCCCAGAGGAAGGGGCTTCTGAGCCACTGTCCCACTGCTCCTGGCCAAGAGGAAAGGACTTCTGGGCCATCATCCAGCCCACCACTTCTGGCCCAGAGGAAGGGGCTTCCTAGCCACCATCCATCCCGCCACTCCCAGCCCAGAGGAAAGGGCTTTTGGGCCGCCTTCCATCCCACTGCTCACGGCCCAGAGGAAGGGGCTTCTGAGCCACAGTCCCACCTCTCCCAGCTCAGAGGAGGTGAGCCTTGTGGGTGCCAACAGCACCGTCCTCTCAACGCCCAGGTTGAAATGAGAAGACACATAAATAAGTCTCAAAACCAGACTTCCAGATCACCTACAGCAACCCCAAAGGGAAATGAGATGGAACACTCTGATACTCAACCACCTGGACCCACTGAACTGGCAACAAAAGGGGATCTGGAAAAAATGAAATCAGAAATAATTTCTCAGATAACAGCAGAGATTGTGCTCATAGTGCAAGACATGGTTAATAAATCTAGAGAGGAGCTGAGGAACATGATGGAATCCCAACATAGGAAACAAATGGAATCCATAAAAAACATGCAAATAGATTTCCAGGAGATCAAAAACTCCATTGAAAGTCTACACAGCAGAATGAGCCAATGTGACGACAGGATTTCAGATATAGAACATAAGCTTGCAAATAGTAACCAGGAAAAAAATTGCTTCAAAATTGTAAGGGAACATGAAAAATCAATCCAGCAGCTGCTAGATGATGCAAAGAAGAATAACATAAGACTGATTGGACTCAATGAAGAAACAGGAGAGAGAGTGCAGATGACATAAAAAAGTCTTCACAGAAATAATGGCAGAAAACTTCCCAAGCAGGGGAAAAGAGCTTGACATACAGATAAGTGAGGCATATAGGACTCCAAATAGCCTTGATAAAAAAAAAAATCAACACATTGGCTTATAATTGTTAAGATTCCAGAAACTCAACAGAAAAACAAAGTTCTACAAGCAGTTAGAGAAAAGAAACAAATCACATACAAAGGAAAGCCCATCAGAATCACAGCAGACTTCTCAAGACAAACCATCAAGGCAAGAAGAGCTTGGAGTGACATATTCCAAGCCCTAAAAGAAAACAGCCTCCAACCCAGATTGATATATCCTGCAAAACTATCTTTCAAAAATGATGGAGAAATAAGATACTTCCATGACAAAGAGCACCTTAGGAACTTCGTGAATACCAAACCAGCACTCCAAAAATTTTTACACAATATCCTAGGAAGAGACATTGAGGATCACAACCCCAGGAAACAAAGCAGACTGAACCCATCTGGCACAATAAGAAATTAAATGTAAAGGGGGAGAACCCAACACAAAGAAAAGTCATGGCAATGACAAGTCAATACGTTTCAGTTATAAACATCAATGTTAATAGTCTCAATTCACCAATCAAAAGAAATAGACTGGCAGAAACAGTAAAGAAGCAAAATCCAACAATATGCTGCATACAAGAAACACACTTAATTCAAAATGAAACTCATAGACTGAAAGTTAAAGGGTGGAAAACAATACTCCATGCAATGGTAACCCCCCAAAAAGCACGAGTAGCTATCCTCCTTGCAGATCAAGTAGATTTCAAACCAACACTGATTAAGAGAGACAAAGAATGACACTACATCCTTGTAAAGGGAACAGTCCAACAGGAAGAGATGACAATCATAAACATTTATGCAGCAAACACTAGTGCACCCAAGTATATAAAACAAATACTAACGGACATGAAAAGTCATATATGGACTAATACAATTGTAGTGGGGGACCTCAACACCCCACTATCACAAATAGATAGATCAACTAGACAAAAAATAAGTAATGAAATACCAGAACTCAATCGAACTCTTGAATAAATGAACTTAATAGATGTTTACAGAGTCTTCCACCCCACAAAATCAGAATACACATTCTTCTCTGCTGCACATGGGTCATTGTACAAAATAGACCACTACTGGTGTATAGAACATATTTAAGTAAGTGCCAAGGAACTGAAGTTATCCCCTGTATATTATCAGACCATAGTGCAATGAAATTGGAGATCCACAGCAAACGAAACTGGAAACATTTCATAAACACGTGGAAATTGAACAACACACTTCTGAATAACCAATGGATCACAGAGGAAATTAAAGAAGAAATCAGACAGTTCCTTCAATTAAGTGACAATGACAATACAACATATTGGAATCCATGGGACACAATGAAAGCAATCTTATGAGGAAAATTCATAGCAGTGAATACACATATTAGGAAAACAGAACAAGCCCAATTAAACAACCTGATGTTGAACCTCAAGCTTCTAGACAAAGAAGAGCAGGACAAACCCAAAGCTCATACAAGGGAGGTAATTATAAGGATCAGAGGCGAAATCAATGCAATGGAGACTAAGAGAACAATACAAAAAAATCAATGAAGCCAAGAGTTGGTTCTTTGAAAGAATCAACAAAATTGACAAACCCTTAGCCCTTTTTTTTTCAGAAAAAGGAAAGAAAAGGCCCAAATCCATGCAATTCGGAATGAAAAGGGTGAAATTACAACAGACCCAGCAGAAATCCAGAGGATCATTAATACCTACTTCCAGAACCTATACGCCAATAAGATGGAAAACACAGAAGAAATTGACTGATTCCTAGATACATATGAATTACCAAAGTTGAATGAAGACCTAAAAATTCTAAACAACCCAATATCAACCAGTGAAGTTGAAAACATAATAAAAACCTTATCAACTAAGAAAAGCCCAGGCCCTGATGGCTTCACTGCTGAATTCTACAAGGCATTTAGACAGGAACTACTGCCACTACCTTTTAAACTCTTCAATGAATTCAAAAGGGAAGCAATACTCCCAAATTCATTCCTGGAAGCAAGCATCACCTTGATCCCCAAAGCAGAGAAAGACCCAATGGAGAAGGAGAACTATAGGCCAGTCTCACTAATGAACATAGATGCAAAAATCCTTAATAAGATACTGGCAAATAGAATACAGAAGATCATAAAGAAGATCATACACTGTGCCCAAGTGGGATTCATCCCAGGGATGCAGGGATGTTTCAACATATGCAAATCAATAAATGTAATACTTTATATCAATAGAGCCAAGGGCAAAAACCATATGATTATCACCATAGACACAGAAAAAGCATTTGATAAAATCCAACATGCATTTATGATAAAAACCCTACAAAATAATTGGAATAGATGGTCTCTACCTCAAACTGATAAAAGCCGTCTATGAAAAACCAAGAGCCAGTACCATACTAAATGGTCTGAAATGGTAAAATGAAATCCTTCACACTAAAATCAGGAACAAGACAAGGATATCCACTATCATTTGGAAACATTAGCCATGGCAGTTAGACAACAGAAAGAAATAAAAGGAATAACGATAGGAAATGAAGAAGTCAAATTGTCGTTATTTGCCGATGACATGATACTGCATATAGAAGACCTCAAGAACTTCACCAAAAGTCTTCTAGACTTAATAACTAAATTCAATAAAGTAGCTGGTTACAAGGTCAACACACAAAAATCAATAGCTTTCCTTTACATGAATGACAGACTCACTGAGAGACAAATAGGGCAAACAATTCCTTTCACAATAGCATCCAAAAAACTGAAATACCTAGGAATCAACCTAACAAAAGAAATCAAAGACCTCTTCTCTGAAAACTATGACACTCTAAAAAGAGAGACTGAAGATGATATCAGAAAATGGACAGACATCTCCTGCTCCTGGGTACGAAGGATTTATGTAGTGAAAATGGCCATACATCCAAAACTGCTATATGGATTCAATGCAATTCCAATTGAAATCACAGTAGCATACTTCATGGACCTTGAGAAAACAATTGAAACATTCATTTGGAACAAGAAGAGACGCAGAATAGCAAAAACAATTCTACATAACAGAGAAATGTCACGGGGTATCAAAACCACCAACTTGCAACTATACTACAAAGCTACTGTGATAAAAACAGCATGGTATGGGCAAAGAAACAGGCCTTAGGACCAGTGGAACAGATTAGAAGATGCAGAAACAACGCCAGCCACACTTAACCATCTCATCTTTGATAAAGGAGCCAAACACCCTCACTGGAGGAAAGATAGCCTCTTTAATAAATGGTGCTGGAAAAATTGGGCTTCAACTTGCCAAAGATTAAAACTAGACCTATATCTCTCACCATGCACTAAACTAAAATCAAAATGGATCAAAGATCTAAATATTAAAATAGAAACGCTGAACTGGCTGGAACAGAAGTTAGGTAGAAGTCTTGAAGACATTGGTGTAGGAAAAGATTTTATGAACAAAACCTCAGTTGCCTGTGAATTAGCACAAACAATCAACAAATGGAATCTCTTCTTATTAAAAAGCTTCTGCACAGCAAGAGAAACCACCAACAGTGTGAAGAGACAACCCACAATGTGGGAAAAAATCTTCCCCTGCTCTTCCTCAGACAAAGGTCTACTATCTCGAATCTATAAAGAACTTAAAAAGATCAGACCTCCCAAATTTAAAGACCCAATCCAAAAATGGGCATCTGAAATGAACAGACATTTCTCAGACAAAGAAGTAGAAACAGCAAATAAATACATGAAAAAATGTTCAACATCACTGGTCATTTGAGAGATGCAAATGAAAACAACGCTGAGATTCCACTTCACTCCAGAAAGAATGGCTGCTATCATGAAATCAACCAATAACAAATTCTGGTGGGGCTGTGGAGAAAGAGGGACCCTGCTCCACTGCTTGTGGGAATG
This sequence comes from Heterocephalus glaber, assembly GCF_053883595.1. Classification (NCBI taxonomy): domain Eukaryota; kingdom Metazoa; phylum Chordata; class Mammalia; order Rodentia; family Bathyergidae; genus Heterocephalus; species Heterocephalus glaber. The sequence goes on from NW_028258147.1 coordinate 27,930,029, forward strand.
TAGACTGGTGCAAGCACTGTGGAAATCAGTATGGAGATACCTCAAAGAACTAGGACTGGAAGTCCCATTTGACCCCGCTATTCCCCTGCTGGGGATCTTCCCTAAAGAATTAAAAGAATCATACCACAGTGATAAATGTGCACCCATGTTCATAGCAGCACAGTTTGTGATAGCTAAAACCTGGAAACAGCCCAAATGCCCATCAACTGGAGACTGGATAAAGAAAATGTGGGTTTTCTTATAAATGGAGTACTACTCAGCCATAAAAAATGAGAAATTAGAGACATTTATAGCTAAATGGATGTACATTGAGGCAATACTCTTAAGTGAAATAAATAGGACACACATGTATAAATACCAAATAGTTTCTCTGGTGTGAGAAACTGAAAGTATAAATAAGGACTAAAAGGTATAATAGATAATGTGAAATAGGAAGAAAAGGGGCAAAGGGGAAGGGGATATGGGAGGGGTAGGGGAAAGGAAAGAAGGGAATGGAATTTATATGAGAAAATGGAAAAATGGAAACAAAATCTTTGTAAACAGGGAGGGATGGAGGGGTTGAAGGGAGGGCTGGGCAAGGGTGAAAAATAAGAACCAAGAGAGATTATGTAAAGGTGCAAATTTCCAATGATGAATGTCATATTGTATACCTAAAATGTACCAATGATTAGAATGAATAATCGATAATGCAAAATAGGAAGAAAAGGTCCAAAGTGGTAGGGGTAGTGGGAGGGGCAGGGTAAAGTAAAGAAGGGAAAGAAAAAATAATAAGAAATGGAAATATTGAAAATAAAGTCTTTGTAAAAAGGGAAGGGTAGAGGGGATGAAGGGAGGGCTATTAATGGGGAAAAAAATAAGAACCAAGATGCATCATGTAAAGGTACAATTCCCAATGAGAAATGTAAATCTATTATATATGTAAAATGTACCAATAAAGGAATTTAAGAAAAACAAATAAAAATAAACACAGTGTTACATATCAAAAAAAAATTGAGATACCTAGTAATCAACTTAACAAAAGAAATCAATGACCTCTACTTTGAAAATGATAGTACTCTGAAAAAAGACATTGAAGAGGATATTAGAAAATGGAAAGACATCCCTTGTTCCTTGATAGAAAGAATCAACATAGTGAAAATGACCATACTTCCCAAACTGCTATATAGATTCAATGCAATCCCAATTGAAATCCAAGCATCATACTTCACAGACCTTGAGAAAATAATCCAAAAATTCATTTAGAACAAGAAGAGACCCAGAATAGCAAAAGCAATACTAGGCAACAAAGACAAGGTAGAGGGTATCACAAGCCTCAACTTTAAACTATAGTATAAAGCTACTGTGATAAAAACAGCATGGTATTGGCAGACCTGAGGACCAGTGGAACAGACTAGAAGATGCAGAAACAACTCCAGACACACTCAGCCACCTCTTCTTTGATAAAGGAGCCAAACACCCTCACTGCAGGAAAGATAGCCGCTTTAATAAATGGTGCTGTAAAAACTGGATTTCAAATTGCAAATGATTAAAACTAGACCTGTCTCTCTCACCATGCACTAAACTAAAATCAAAATGGATCAAAGATCTAAATATTAAAACAGAAATGTTGAATAAGCTGGAACAGAGGTTAGATAGAACTCTTGAAGACATTGGTGTAGGAAAAGATTTTATGAACAAAACCACAGTTGCCCTTGAACTAGCACAACCAACCAACAAGTGGGATCTCTTTTTATTAAAAAGTTTCTGCACAGCAAGAGAAACCACCAACAGTGTGAAGAGACAACCTACAATATGGGAACAAATTTTCACCTGCTGTTCCTCGGAGAAAAGTCTTCTATCTAGAATGTGTAAAGATTTTTTAAAAAATCAGACCTCCCAAATTTGAAGACCCAACCTGAAAATGGGCATCTGAAATGAGCAGACATTTTTCAGACAAAAAAATAGAAATAGCAAATAAGCGTATGAAAAAATGTTCAACATCACCTGTCGTTCGAGAGATGCAAATAAAAACAATTCTGAGACTCCACCTCACCTCAGAAAGAATGACTGATGTCATGAAATTAACCAATAACAAATGCTGCCAGGGCTGTGGGAAAAGAGCAACATTGCTCCACTGCTGGTGGGAGTGTAGACTGGTGCAACCACTGTGGAAATCAGTATGCAGATACCTCAAAGAACTAGGACTGGAAGTCCCATTTGACCTCGCTATTCCCCTGCTGGGGATCTTCCCCAAAGAATTAAAAGAATCATACCACAGTGATATATGTATGCCCATGTTCATAGCAGCACAGTTTGTGAGAGCTAAAACTTGGAAACAGCCCAAATGCCCATCAAGTGGAGACTGGATAAAGAAAATGTGGGTTTTTTTTATAAAATGGGGTACTACTCAGCCATAAAAAATGAGAAATTAGAGACATTTATAGCTAAATGGATACACATTGAGGCGATACCCTTAAGTGAAATAAACAGGACACACATGTGTAAATACTGAATAATTTCTCTAGTGGAAGTGTAAATAAGGCTAAAAGGTATATTAGATAATGTGAAATAGGAAGAAAAGGGGCGCAGGTGGAAGGGGAATTGGAAGGGGTAGGGGAAAGGAAAGAAGGAAATGAAATTAATAGAAGAAAATTAAATAATGGAAACAAAGTCTTTGTAAATAAGGAGACATGGAGTGTTTGAAGGGAGCGCAGGGGAATGGGGAAAAAATGAGAGCCAAGAGAGATTATGAAAACGTGCAAATTTCCAAAGATGAATGTCATTATATTGTATACCTAAAATGTACCAATAAAATTCATTAAAAATGAATTTTTTGTATATCTTATTGCTCATCCTTTGTTGTATATGTTGCAAATATCTTTTCCTAGGCCAGAACTTGTATTTATTATGCTTTAAAAATGTTATTTAAAAATATTTCTTGACTTGAAAGGTATTGCCATGCATTTTACTGAAAATTTCAGTGTTTGCTTTTTAAATTTTTTTGTTTTGTTTTATTTTTGGTATTCGGCATTGAACTTGGGACCTTGTGCTTTTGAGGCAGGCACTGGATGCTTTTTAAATTTTTAAAGATGCACATGGAGTTGATTCTCATGCACAGGTCAATTTAGAGATGTTTTTCCTATTTATAAGCAGGGATCTGGCTTCTGTTGTTGCCTTGTCCCTTTCTGCCACACTGATTTGCATTATCACCCAGGTTATGTATCAACTTTCTGCATTTGTGAGATCAGTGCCTGAGCTCTCTATTCTGCTTCTTTTGTCTATTTATATCTCTAAGTGCTATTGCCTCCCCTCTCTTGATTATGACAGATTTTAAATAAGTTTTGTCATGTGATGTGGAAATGCTCTCATCATCTTCTTTCCTGGTTATTACTGATTCTAACATGCACATTTTAGGATTGGCTTATCAAATTTGACAAAGTATCCATTGGGAATGCCTTCATCTACAGAACTAATATTGAGTCTTCCCAACTCCAGAGTAAAACTTTCTAATTTTTTTTAGCAAAACATTTATTTCCTCCATAAAGATCTTGTACCTTATACTTCTTTTGTTACAATTATTCTCAAGTATTCAGGAGGAAATTTTGCAGTGTGAATTGTTCTCTTCTTCTACCTCTTTTAATTGACTATTACAGGTCTATAAAAAGTATTATTTGTTTTTAGTTCTGGCATGTTGATTTTTATATCAAGGCACCCTATCAAATCAAGTATTATTTTTACTTATAGAGTCTCTTTCTTTTGTACACCCTATGTACATAATCATAGTATCTGAAAATAAAAATAACTTTGTTTTCTTTTAGTTCTTCTCTTTTATCAGTTTGCACTTTTAGGATCTTCAATGAAATGATGAAAAGAAATGACTTAAAAATACTTCTAAAATTACATTTTAAAGTGTGATGTTTTCTGTAGGTTTTTTTGAGAGGTGCCATGTATTAGGTCAAGAAAATTCTTTTCTATTTTATTTGTATGAACTGCTGCTTACTAATTATAAATGAGTGCTGAATTTTATAAAATTCTGAATTTACTGAAATAACTGCATTATTTTTACATTTAACCCATTAACATGTTATATGAACAGAATTTCCAGATGTTGATGATCATTGTATTTTTGAGATAAATCTAACTGATCATGAATATACTTTTTATGATAATTCAATGTCTCAACTTTTGGGGATTTTTGAATGCATTTAAAATAATCATTTATTGTATGATTGGCATACAATGAATATACATATTTAAAGTGTACAATTTGATAATTGTTGGCACATGGATGTTCTTCAAACTTTCTCACAATTAACAAAGACATCTTTTACTCACAAAGGTTACCATGTGTCCTTTTGTAAAACCCTTCTGCCCTCCCTCCCTAAGTTTTCTTGTCTACTGCTGTACTTTCCAATGATCTGCTTAGCATTGATCTGCTTTTTGTCAGTACACATTAGTTTATAATTCCCAGAATTGCATGTAAATGTAATCATATGCTTTGTATTTTTTTCTGGCTTGTTTTCACTCAGAAAAATTACTTTGAGGTATACTTGGTAGTGTGTATGAATAGTTTGCTTCTTTATGTTCCCGAACATTATTCCATTGCATAAAAACTGCAATTTACTTACCCTTTTACCTGTTGGTAGACTATTGGTTGTTTCCAGGTGTGGATATTACAAATATAGGTATTATGAATATTTATGTTTTTGTATGGACATGTGTTTTCATTTTTCTTGGGTGAGCACCTAAGAGTGAAATGGATGGGTCATATTAAGTTGCGTAGATTTACCTTTTTCAATTTTCCAGAAATCTTTGCATAAAATATATTCTTCAAAGGTTTAAAAGTTGGTAAGATTTGACTGTAAAGCCAACTAAAGCTATTGTCTTGGAAGGAGAGGAAGAGATTTTCAAACACTGAGTGTATTAATGATATTGGTTTACTTAGCTTGTTCATTTCTTCTGATGTCAATTTTTTAGTTTATATTTTTTGAAGATTATACATTTAGTAATGCTTTTCAATATATTTGAAACAGTCACAGAAATTTTCTATGATTTTTAAAAATTTTTCTATGATCTTTAAAAATTTTACTATATATAATTATGACAGCTTTCCTAGTACTGTTTCCTAGTACTTGGTGCCTTTTCTTTTTAAAATATTAATCATTCCTACATGAGATTTACTGTCATTAGGTTTTTAAAAATGTTCCTTTTTATTTTATGCATTTTTTATTTTCAATTTTATTTTTTTTCTTCTCTCATTTTTATCCTATACTTTCAATTTTTAGATTTGCTGTGCTTTTTTCCCCATTAACTTTTTTAGTTTAGTTGAAATGACTTCCAATTAATTCAATATTCTGTGCTCTTAATACTGTGAGAACACTTTTATACTACTTGAGAATAGTAAAAAAATTTTTCTAAATATGTTGAGGGACTTATTTTTAATCTCTAACTGACTTGCAAGCAGGTAGAATTATTGAATTTTAGAACTGGAAATGGCATCAGGGCCCCAAGTTTTCATATCACACTTACATTAGTTTACCAGAGCTGATATAATGAAGAAATACAAGTTGGGTGGCTTAAAGAAATAGAAATTTATTGCCTCATAGTTCTGAAGGTTAGAAGTTCAAAAATCAAGGCCATGCTCCAGACTCTGTAAGGAACAACCCTTCCAATCTCCTTTCAGCTTTTCACATGGTCGTCAGTGCTTGGCATCCCTTGGCCTCTCCTCTCTGCCTCTCATGAGTTTCTCCTGTTTGTCTTCACGTGGCATTTTCCTCTTGTATCAGTATACGAGGCATACTGAATTTGGGCTCACTCTGATGACCTTATCTTAACTTGCTTCTATCTATAAAGGTCATCATCTTTCTAATTAAGGTCATTGTGTGTGTGTGTGGGGGGGGGGGGTGAAATCACATCAACCCATAGCAGCAGAATGCAAATCTGAAGCCCCCAGAAATTAGGTAATTTTCCCAAGGTCCATTCATTTAATTAATGTTAATTACTAATCAGATTTCTCATCCCAGAAGCATTAATCAAACACGATAAGATATATTCAATTTCAAGTTCCTTGTAGTGGAGTTGTGTGATAAATAAGAACTTCAGGAGACTAAAATCTTTGATTGTCCATTAGGGGGCGCCAGGTTCAACAGGTCTCCCAGGACAACCTGGATTACCAGGAGAAGATGGAGCCGCAGGGAAGAAGGTAGTGTAACACTGTCTTTCCTGTTATTCGAGTGGAAACTATTGGATCAAACTGATATCTTGGTCTTGCAAGAGCTCCAATTAAGTCCAGGACCTTTAAGAAAAACAATTTCCACAATTTTAAATTTCCCTTTTCACTTACCCCAGATAGAAAAAGCACCAATGCATTGATTCTAGTGTCTCACATCCCCTCTGGTATTTTGGCCATGGCATTTTTCCAGTAATCTAGTTTCCTCAGGATTTCTAGAAAGCTCATTAGTTTAAATTTAAAGAAAAAAATTAGCTTCCCCCACCCCCTTTTCATAAGTAGAGTCTGTAAATGCATTCAGCTTCGAAGTAAGGCCATTGTAAAGATTTCCTGAAGTATGAGGCGACATTTGAAATACTCATTTTTCAATTAAAGTACTGAAAAACAGCAGATGGACAGGCTGAAGGTCATTCTTGTTTTAAAAAAAACCTACCAAATGTGAATGAAGAGCCAAAGAAAAGTGAGCTTATTGCTTTGGAAATTGGCTAAGAAATTGGACTTTCTCATGGTATTTCAGTTGCTCTAGTTAAACTGGAGTTTCATGTTAATTTATTCGTTGATAAGCTTCCAAATTAATTTTGAGACTAGAGTGAAGGTCTGGTGTGTTTTGGAGGGTTTCAACTGAATCCACTGGCAGAAAGAGGAGACGGGGGTGGGGGGCTGGGGTGGGGATCAAGTCTCCTGTCTGTAGAAGGCCAGCTAAGACATTAGTGTCATTTCCTCCAGGGAGAAGCGGGGCTTCCAGGAACAAGAGGCCCAGAGGGACCACCTGGGAAAGGACAGCCTGGGCCCAAGGTATGCAAATGATGGAACGTGGGGGCGGCACGTTGTTTGTGTTTGTTCCTGATACTGAGGACCTACTTAGGAGAATATTGATTGATATTTTTGCTATGTCAAATGTGTTTACATCTGGCTTAAAACTGTGGATACTGTCTTGTGAGCCTTTGGAAGACATCAAGTATGTATTATTCATTTTTATTTTCCTAACATCTATCATAAGACCCAGGATAAAGATGAGTTCAACACATGTTTTCTCAATAAATGGAAAGACGGACATTTAAAAACTCAGAGGAAGAAAAAGAAGCCCCAAGACGCATCGCAGAAACTTGAAAGCCCATAAATTTTCTTTAGATAGTCAAAGAATCTCATACAATAAGAAATACTACTTTATTAAATGGCAATTTTGAGGACTGGACATGTAGTTCAGAGGTAGAACATGTGCTTAGCATGTGCAAGGCCCCGAGTTCAGTCCATAGTACCAAAAAAAATGCAATTTATGTTAACAGTTGGCATAAATTTATTTTATGCCCAGTAGAAATGCTAGTTGAATAACATCTTTATATGTCAAAATAAGAATAGGATAAATGACATAACCAAACCCTCTAAAGTTTCTGTAATTTTTACATACAGTTACCAATGTCCATTGAAAGTTTTGAATGAATTAAATATGAATAAAGCAAAAATAAAATCTGTATACTTACTGGTGTTCTCTTTATAATTCTACTAAAATAATAATTGATAGCTTAATACTGTCTTATAAAATATATTTTTATTAAAATTGAAGAAATTGAGTTCTTAATCTTAAATTTGAGAAACTAAAATTTAACTATATATATAGAATTTTAAACATTTTAATTTATTGATTTACCCCATCATAGGATTCCTTTTGTTTCAGGGAATGGGGAGAGAAGAAACACTTTTTTAAAAAAAAAATCATGATATGCTTTATGAAATACTGACCTAACATTCAGGAGAACTAATGTTTTCTAGAATGAATTCTAGAATATTTTCTAGAATACCCTTGACTTACGAACTTGATCAGTTTCTGGAGGCTGGTTGTAACTCAAGTTGGATGTAAGTCAACACAGCTGAGATCTGGATGTTTACCTGGGTATATGCTAAAGATAACAAGAGGCAGATGGGTCTTCCATTAACCTAATTGACCTGCTGTTTGTATGGCAGACTGGTCATAACTTCAGGGTCCACTGTATACTTTTGGGAAATAGAACCTTGAAGTTAATAATTTGAAGCTGTGAGAATCAATTCTACCTCTGAGAAAGAGCTGAAATTCGGGTCCTACATTGTGAGGTGGCTGGAGAAAGAGTACGCAGAACAGTGTGAGGACAGTAATATGGTAGTGTGTGAGGGAAGCTAAGGAGAAAGGGTTTCAAGATGAAAGCAAGGGGTGATAGTAGATGCTACCAATAAGCAAAGAGAAATGGCACTATAAAGGATGCCACTAGATTTGCGGCTTTGAAGTGGTTTGTGGCTTATGGGAGGTCATTGGAGAAGAGTGTAGGAACATGTCACCTATTCTAGGAAGGCCGTGATGCAGGGTCAGTGCAGTCTCCCTTGTTTTCCTGTTGTCTTCTGGCGTGATTTCGGTCAGTAAGTTGAATGGAGAAAAATAAACAGTTGTGGCCATGCTTTGTTTCTATGGATAATAATGATATAAGCGATACTCGGATACTCAGCTGTTCCATGACCAGTGTCCCTGATCTTCCTTAGTGTGTACTCTGTGGATGTTAATTACATCTCTGTGGATTCCACAGGAGTCCACCTCTTCTTCCTGAAGCATCTGATTTGCTGATGACCCGAGTAGAGTCCACTCGTTATCCAGGTGTGGTTCCTGAACTCACCACACCAGTGTTGCCTGGGAATGTTACACCTGCACATTATTGGGCTCAGGGATGGGCTTCTAAGTCAGAAAGTCTGGGTGAGAAGCCCAGCAGTTTGTGTTCCAACAAGTCCTCCGGGTGATTCTGAAGCTCAAGTTTGAAAACCATGGTTTAGTCATTTGTAGCGGGAATGTATAATTTACCTCAGCTGCAGGCGAGTACTTGGACATGGTGCCTCACAGTGGAGCGCTAGTGGAAGACAGCATGGTAATTGTGTGAGGGTTCTGGTTGGAGATCACAGAATCCTTTTGTGGGATCCCTGCAGGTTACAACCTTGCTGGGGAACAGCCAGGAGGTGGTTTCTGTCCCTGCTCCCAGCTAATTCTCAAGTGTCTTCCTACCAGTAAGATTATTGGTGTCCTTTGGGAGAATGAACTAGACTTCCCACTGGGGAAAAAATGGGGCTCTCATTTGGAAAATGTCTTTTTTTTTTTAATGTTTTAAAACTGAAATAGCATGAAAAATGAAAAACAGGATGAAAAGCACAGATAGACCTTTTTTCTGAAATTGAATGTCTTAGACCCATCTGTTAATAGATGGATATAAAAGAACTGTAAATTCAAGTACAACCTCAAAGAGATCCAGAACTTAGATTAAAAATTAAATCATATTGAATAAATGATGAACCTTAAACAATTTCAAAGCCATCCAACTTTTTGAAGAACATTGACGAACCTGCACAACTAAGCTGTGCAGGCATATAATTTTTAAATTGGTGTTTGTTGAGAATCTGACTGGTGTGATTATTAGATTAGGAGAAGGTTTGCTAATCCCTTATTTATATTTTTATAATGGTTTTTGTCAGGGTGATGAAGGAAAGAAAGGAAGCAAAGGAAATCAAGGACAGAGGGGATTTCCAGGGCCTGAAGGGCCAAAGGTATGTTTCTTGTATTCTCATTTATGCTTTGGGGAGATTATAATTGTGTCTGGTTTTAATAAAATATTAGATTTCCACTGCAAATTTGATTACTTGTTCACTTCCCAACAAATACAAAACAAAGCCCCCTCAAATAAAAACAATCTTGTAGGAACCCCTCCATTCCCAGGCCATAATAGAATGGAATGAAGAGATTGTATAAAGTATGCAATCTTCATGGGAATGTTTATGCTTCTGAAATTGAGCCATATGTCAGTCAGCCTTCTCTAGTAATGGCCAAATATACAGAATTTGGGATAAAGCTGGAACCATAGCATGTACCATTTCTTCCTCATCTCATTTTGCTGGACAACAGCGGAAGTTGGAGAGTGAGGGGCAGCACACGAGGATGTGGAGCTTGAGCAGGCCCTCCTCATCTGGCTCTGCTCCGAGCCTTTCAGGGCCCGCTCATTCAAATATAGAAAGAAGATAATAAAGTGATCAATTTCACAAAGTTGTAAAGATAAGGAATTAGTAAGAACTCAGCAAAGTCCCCAGCTTCTAGTAAGTGTTCAACACATTATTCAGAGGGAAAAATCAGTCCTGTGAAATGGAAAATATGGTCCTGATGAATTGTCCCAACCAGGGTGCCAAGGAAGAAGTGAAGGAGATTGCCAGAGGCAAGCAAGGTTACGTGTCCTTAGGTGAAAACATCAAAGTCATGAGGTTCTCAAGAAACAGAAACTGCCAATTTGGGAGAGTTTATACCTCTAGAAATATGTTAATTGTAGGGAAAAAAATAAAGAGTATGTGTGAGGATGATTAAAAACAAAAATTAAAAAAAAATGGTACCGGCCAGATAAGAGCAGGTACAAACAGAGCACTACCTGTAGACCAGTGATTCTGAAACTTCAGTGCCACTCAGTGTCATCTGGGAAGGTTGTTACAAATCTAGACTTCTGGGTCCCTGGGAAACGGCATGTCTCCCAAAAGTGTCCTCTGCTGCAGGTAGTTCAAGAAACACATTATGTGAAATGCCATCATATAGGAAATGCCTTGTATTAGTCTTAATACTAGTTATGATTCTTTATGTACTTGCATGTAATCAGATTTTATTTTTAAAATTTTTTTTCTATGTGTTTCTTTTATGTAAGAATCTCTTGGTTTAGGTCTTGTCCTGGTTATTCTTATTGAGAGTGAATATTTTTCTGTTTTGAAATAAAGCTGCTTTTTAAAGATGAAGCATTGTCATATTTTAAAGCATAATCATACCTTAATTCAGAGGTCTTGTAATGAGAAAACTGTATACTTTCTATACTTTCCACATTTTAAAAGTAATTGGCCTCTTTAAAAGGTAGAACACAATAAGTGTAGAAGTATAATTTTGCTTTCTCCTTAGTCTTAGTGAAGAATTTCAAAAATTTATTTATTGTTGTTATTTTTTATTGAGAGACAGGTCTTACTAAATTATTGGGTTGCCTGGGCTGAATTTGGAGCCTCCTGCTTTAGCCTCCAGACTGCTGAGATTATAAATGTGTACCACCATGTGCAATTTAATGAAGAATTTTAATAGATAAGACTTTTGTTTCTTTGTCACAGGATTGGATAGCAGAGTGTGTCTGTTGCCATTGAATTGGGATGGGCACATACATGGTAGGGTGGGAACTGAGACCCAGAGACTGGTGTGCTTAGCTTGTGTTGCACTATTTGCACAGCAGAGGCCTCAGGGAAGATAAATTTGTCACAGTAAATGTGATTGGTGTGTCCTTCCTGGAGGAGGCCATGTGACCCAGCAGACAGATCATGTCACAGAGTGTTCAGAGAATATGAGTCAGGCAGAGAGGGATGAGTTGCAACCTAAGATCCTATAGGCACAGATATACTTCAATCTCTAGGTAAGTCTTCTTCTTTTTTGTGTTTTTTTTGGTAAAGGGCTAGATAGTAAATATTTTTGCTTTGTGGGCCAAGAAACAAAATTGAGACTATTGGATAGATATTCATCTTACAACCATTTGAAAATGTGAAATCATTCATAGCCAAGGGTGTTCAAAATCCAGAAGCAGCCTTGTTTGTTCTGCCCATACTTACTGTAGGGGGCTAGTTTCCCTGCTGTTCTGATGATGGAGCCACACCTAGAAATTTTGATCACACTCCAATATAAAATTATTTTAAATTATAATTTTAATTCACAAAATGTCATATTAGTATATTATGACATTTACATAAATTATGGAAAATTTAAAAGACTGATGATTGCTATATAGAGAAGTCCTAATATTTTCTTCTTATTACCCATCTTGTAGTATATGTTGATAGTTGCTTTGGAATGGTGTTTTTCAAAGTGTGGTGTTGGGACTCATGTCAAAGTCACCATAGGCGTTTCATGAAAATGCACATTCCTGGGCTCAGCCTGTAAATGATTGAATCCAAATCTGTGGGGCTTGGAACCTCTGACTGCGTATCTACCAAATGCTGTGATAATTCTTATACTTGCTTAAATCTCAGTTATGTCCAGATTCAGAGGGACAGAGGAGCTGTCATTGCTCTGAGTGGGCCTCTAGACTTAATATTAGGTACCAAAGAGGAAAGGAGGGAGAAAAAGGTTGTTGGGGTAGAAAAGGAAGGAGAAAAGGGTTTAAATTTTTCTATTCAAAATTTCTGTTTTAATTTATAAATTCCACTTCTAAAAAGAATGTTAGATAAAGTATAATGGAAATAGTTATGGCACAAGGCATGGGCCCCTAAAGCAATAAAGGGGAAAGACTTATAAACTAGCAGTGTACTCTAAAACTTTATGCTGAATAAAATTGTTTTAATTGAACAAAATATTTTTTCTCTGAGCTTCCTGGCATACACTATAAAGAGAAGCATCACATACTACATCTTTTTTTTTTTTTGGTGCGAGGTATTGGACCCAGAGTCTCTTGCATCCTAGGCAAGTACTCTATCACATCCCCAGCCCTGGAGCCATCATTTTCATTAGCTAGTAAAAGGGTGCACAGGAGGTAAACATCCCCCCAACATTCAGGAATAAACTGAATATACTTATTTAAAAGCACTGAAATCTTACAGGTTAATAACTTTGGCAGTGGTGTACAGAAGATGTTCAAATTATTTTCAAATTGGTCTTTAAGAGAGAGATCAAGGTTCTAACATTATAAAATCTGCAGACATTTATATTCTTTTTCTAAAACAGTCCCCACATGTGATTTTTCTGCTTGAAATGTAATGAGTATTTTGCTCTTTCCAAGGGAGAGCCGGGCATTATGGGCCCCTTTGGAATGCCTGGAGCAGCAATTCCTGGACCACCTGGACCAAAGGTATATGTTTTGGGGAATTTTTTTTTTTTTTACTTTTGGAAAAGCTCTAGGAAATGGTCTCATTCAACCTGATATTTCACAGCTAGGCAGAATAAAAGTCAGCAACAGAGTTAGGACTAAAAACCAGGTTTCCCACTCCTGATCCTAATCTTTTCACTTCACACTGTGCTACCTCTCTCAATTCCTAAACCCTAAAGCAGGCAAGAATTTTATTACCTTTATTCAGAAGAATCTACTAGGATGTATAATTGAAAAGTGTGGCAGAAAAAATGCACTCAGTTTTAAGAGCACCCCCAGGCATTCTTACAGTCTAAGTATTTGACTCTGAATTGCTACATATTATTTCACTAGATTTTCTCCAGTTAGCTGTAGTAGTCTATACTGACAGGTTTTATTTACTCAGGATTTGGAAATCCTCTCAAATTTGTTGAAAGAATATCTCTTTCAAGGCCTGAGAGGAGTACATCAAGCTCTTTACCAATCCCTCTTTTGCTATGTACTCCTGTGATTCCTCATGAAACCTAGAGCCTATGAATGTTATTTGAAATGTACAGGGAGACAGAGGAGGACCTGGGATCCCTGGTTTTAAAGGAGAGCCTGGGCTTTCTATTCGAGGACTAAAGGTATGTTTATTTATGCTCTTTTTTTATCCTGCATATATGAAGGTAGATTTTATGCCTCATGTGTTAGTCAGCTTTCTGTTACTATGACAAAATTCCTGAAACAATCAACTCATAAACAGAAAACCTTACTCTGTTTTGTGGTATTAGAGGTTTCAGTCCATGATTAGGTAGCCCTGTTGCTGTGGGTCTGTGGCATCACGGGAGAGCATGGTGGGAGAATGTGGTGGGGCAGCCTTTTCACTTCATGATAATGAGAAACCCAAAACAGAGACAGAAAAGGGCCAGGGTCCTGGTCCCCTTCAAGACATGGCTCCAATAACCTTCCAGTAGGTTCTACCGCCTAGAGGTTCCTCCATCTCTAAATAGTATGACAGGCTGGGGAAGAAGCCTTCAATACGTGGTCCTCTGGGTGCATTCAAAGTTTACATTATCGCACTTAGTTAAGTTGGTTGCTCCACTTGTAGAGTCTCTATACTGATGAACTGTTAGAATAGAGCTATTCTCTTTCTCAAAAAAAAAAAAAGAAAAAGAAAAAAGAGTTTCTTTTTCAATACATGTGAGGAGCAGCAGCTCAGATGGTTAAATTTTTGCTTACTAGACAATTGTTTGAAAACACTCTTTTTGCAAAGTCTGTAATATAAGAGTTGGAATGGTATTTGAGTCTTTCAGTTAACTTATCAATGAAGAAGCACAACTGTTCTGAAAAACAGACCAAAGAATTTTGAGTTTGGAAACTTTTTTTTCCTTTTTTTTTTTTTTTGTTAAATTCTTTTATTGGTACATTGTAGGTATACAACACAATTACATTTCTCATTGGGAACTTGTACCTTTACATGATGCATCTTGGTTCTTATTCTTTCCCTATTCCTAGCCCTCCCTTCACCCCCTCCACCCTTCCCTATTTACAAAGACTTTATTTCCATTTTTTCCATTTCTCATCATTTTTCCTTTCTCTTTGAGTTTGGAAACTTTATTGGATAATAGTTTCTTCTGCTTTGATTGTCCTTCCTTTGGACTTATTGCAAGTGAAAATAAAAGTACTAAATGAGAACCCAACCAATTGTAAGTCATTATAACTAGTTTCGCATGACCATAGAGCATGGTTTCTCTCCTCACACTATACCCACTAGCATGGCAAAATACAGCATTCACAATATTTTTGGCTGTTGGCTAACACATCTCTGTTTATGACAATAGGCTTCAGGGGCTGTCATGTGTTTATCAAATGAATAGTGTGTTGTTATGTAGCTTTGAAGCTGCCTTCTATGATTCCTTATCAGATGTTTCAGTGAGATAGATAAAAGCAGTCAAATAGTCAAACCAATAACTTCCAGACTTAAAAAGAATGTAACTTGACTTCATATCTCAAATGAAATATAATGCAAAATCTGTCACAAAACAGATATAAGTTGGAGTGATTCTTGTTGAAGGTCCTCTGGTGTTCTTACCATTTTCACAGTTCCCCTGCTCGAATGACAACTGCAATAGTGTGCCTGTGATGGAAGGGTTCCTGGGATGCAAGGTTTTCAGAGCTAAACCTGGGAAAGTCTTGGACAAATAGGATAAGTTGTTAACCTCATTCCTCAGATCCCAAGGTACACAGAACTCAACTGTGTAGACAGCAGAAGGGGAAAAGGCTACATTTCACAGTGTGAAAATTAGACATGACCTTGATCAATTATTTGTGTGACAGCTCTCACATTGTTTCAAAACTGTACTCACAATCCATGATTTATATGCATCTGTTTGTGTTTATACTTCTCTTTGCAATAGGGATAACATAGAATTAAATGGGTTGCTAGAGTTCCAACCTACACCTGTTTTCCTCTGATGATTATTGGACATTGTAGATGGTGGTATTTAAAGATGTTTTCCTTTTCAGCCAAAATTTTTCTAATCCCTTGGGTTCCAATGATACTCTTTTTTCTATTCTTCCCTAATTCATTAATTTTAGGTTTCTGGGAGGTCATGTACTCCTTTAAATGTCTGATAGAAGTTTTGGCACATTAATTCAATTTGTGTACTACTTCAAGAACTACCAGACCTGCCCTAAAGCCCATTTCAAAACATCAGATTTTAGTTTTTGCCCTAATTTTTGTTGAATAAGAGAGACCTTTCCAAGTCTTTCATTTTATAGGACATTTCCTTGAAGTCAGGGCAGAAAGACCAACTGGCAAAGTTCCATCTACAGAAACGTGTGAGGAGTCTGAGATAAAATATGTCCTTCCTCTTGCTATTTCTTATTAATATTAGAAATTGCAACCTAACTGAAAATTTTTGGAGAGAGGACAAAAATCTCTAGGAAATTCAGGTGTGGTGGTGCATGCTTGTAATCCCAGTACTTAGGAGGCTGAGGCAGGAGGATTCCCACAAGTTCAAGGCCAGCCTGGACTACATGGTGAGTTCATGACCAGCCTGAACTACATGATGAGACCCTGTCTCCAAAAAAAAAAAAAAAAAATCTCTAGGAAAACAGGTTTGCAAACTAAGATTGTTTTCATGTTTTTTCCTTCCTCTGTGGGTGCCAGAGGGTAATAACAGGTGCCAGGAATTATTAAATTATTGACTTGGAACTTAGAAATAAAAACTGAAAAGTGATTTTGGATTCCAAATTTCTTTTCTTTTCAATGTGACCAGGGAGCAGTTACTGCTTTATTTTGTTGTTGGCCCTCTTCTTGTGTAAGCGTGGGGAGAAATGGGAGTCTTATTTGGGGATAAATATTGTAAGCGAATGTTCAGAGCTTTCACCCTAAATGTAGTTGGAATAGTGCACACACACACAAAAATGCTTCTGCAAAATGACTAGTTTCCTGTAGTTGGGGATGTACCAAAATTCAAGTCCCATATAGGTCTTCTTCTTCCTCTCTACCAGGCAACTTTAAGAAATCATCTTAGGTTTGTGTTGATAGTAAATAGTATATTAAGTTTGGCTGCTATTGAAAGCTTTTGATGCTGAAGGATATCACTGTAAAGGAATGTTTATAACATTTTCATGAGTCCTAAAATGTGAAACACAAACTGCCAGTATCCCATTACTTCATAAGTTTTTAAGAGTTACTCTATTTAGGTTTTCACTTGGGTTTATTTATTCCCCATGTGATTTGAGTGCCATGAATGAAGACAGTTGATTTAATACAATAGTAGATCACATAGTAATCTTATTCTAACACTCAGAATTTTCTTGTTTTTTTAAAATTAGTCCATGTCTGTGGTATAGGATTACATTCATCATAGAAAGTTGATGCATGCACATAACACATCTTGATTCTTTTTTTATCTCTTTCCCTTCCCTCTTCCTACACTCAACATTTTCTATGTATTCTTTCTTTTATCCTGTGCTTATTAAATTTTCTCATTTTTTCTTCCTGGTTTGCAATACACAAAATTGGTAATTTTAAAAATTAAAGTATTAGCAATGTATTATAATATTATATCTTTTGGGGGGGGGGTGAGATAGGGTCTCACTGTTCAGGCTGGCCTATTTAGTGCAGGCCGGCCCCAAACTCACAGCAATCCTTCTGCCTCAACCTCCCAAGTTCTGGGATTACAGGTATGTGCCAGCACCCACGGTGATACTGTATCTTACAATTCCTTCTACGTGTGTTTCCTATGAGACTTTGTAATGGTTCCTATATGTTGCCTACATTCATACCATATTTCCTGCTGAGCTCAAGTGCATGAGACTTGTGAAGAGACATGGAGTTGTCCTATGTGGTAGGATTTTATCCTAAAAATTTTCATATTATTCCTTTGCACTTACCAAATCTATCTTTGGTACATTGAATTGGTATTATGCTCAGGTTTTCCCTGATGGTTCATGTCTAGTCTCATGATATCACCTGGTTTTGGAATTTACCCAGGGTGCCCAAGGCCCTCAGGGACCAGTGGGTACTCCAGGACTCAAGGGCGATGGCTATCCTGGTGTGGCTGTAAGTGTTGATGTTATTTTTCCTTTTTATTTTTGAAATTTATTCATTTTTAATTCACACATAACTGTATATATTTGTGGTGTAGAGTGTGATGATTTGATACATGCATATAATGTGTAAAGGGAAAATCAGTATAATTAGCATTTCTATCTATTTAAACATTTATCATTTTTGTTTGTTTTGTGGACCTTTAAGCCCTTCTTTTCTGATTTGCTATAAAATATATAATAAATTTTAAACTACAGAAATGTTGAAAACATTACTTTTCCTCCCTCTCCATTCATTCTGTTTTTCTGAGCATTGCATATGACAAGGTGCCCCCTTATGATGTCATCTCAGGGACCTCGAGGATTACCAGGACCCCCGGGACCCATGGGTTTACATGGAGTTGGAGACACTGGAGCAAAGGTAAGATTTTTGAAGTAGAAAGGATCCTAGCTTCTAAAAACATACTTATAGGTAATGGTGTTCATAAAGGTGATTGTTTTTATCTGACAGAAGAACAGAGGTGCCTGAAATAATCAGTAGTTACTTGCCTTTACCTCTGGATTTTCTGGTGTACTTGAACTAACCTGAACACAGAGTTTGACTTTATGGTTTTTCTATTAGCAACTCTCACATTCCTTTGCTGCTTCTGCTTCTTGTACTAACATCAGGATTCAGTTCAGAGCCCTCCTCTCTCCTCTTTTCCTAGACACTGTCATCCAGTCCCATGGCTTCAACCATTATCTGCATTCTGATGGCTTCCTAATTTCTAACTTCCTTTTCCTAAGCTCTCATTTAATGTATCTAGATTTTGCCATCTATTTCCTTTAGATTTCTTACAGACATCTCTAGCCTAAATTCCAGAAATAGAACCCTTGATTTTCACTTCATAATCCTGCAAAAGTCATTGCCATTACTCCATGCTCAAGCCCGACCTAAAATTCATCCTTTTACCTTCCTTTTCCTCTTTAGTTTAGTCTTTTGATAAATTCTGAGTTCTGTTCTCAAGTATATCTTGACTCAGGCTCCTTTGTTTCTTCTGCTTCCTCCTGGCAAAACACCATCACTATCACTTGGCTGGGCTATTCAAATGGCTTCTTCACTAGTCTTCCCTCTTCCAACTCTACCTTCATATGACTTGGCACACAGAGTGATCTTTGAAAATTACAAAGCAGACAATACTTCATTTTAAAAAAAAGTATAGTAGTGGCTTCTCTTTTTATTTAGAATAAACTTCAACCACTTTCCTGAGCCTTTGGGATCCTTCATGGCCTGACACAGCTTCTGTCTATTCCCCCTCACTAACCTGTCCAGTCATGTTGGCCTGCCCTATCCCAACTCTTGCATGCTTCTGAGCTTTGGCTCTGCTAGGATAGCCAATTCTCAAGGCCTCAGCTCATATCTTACCTCCCTATCCACCCATTCAAAACACATCACTGTTATACCCCTGTGTATTTCCTTTTAGAATGGATCACTTTCTTAGATCACACTGCTTGTTTATTGCATAGCACATTCCACAAGAATGTAGGTTTTCTTGAAGGCAAGCTCTTTGTGTTGTCCCCTCCTAACTTCCTGGTACCAGATCTTGGAGTGCAACCCATTAAGAGGTCTATAATCTGTTGAATGACTAGAAAATGAATGAATGATCATCGTTATCCTAAACAGAAAAATTTTCCTTAGTAATATAACTACTCAGCTTTTCCTCATGATTCTAGCTCATTAGTGAAAGAAGATATACCCACTCAATGCCAATTCTTTTGTGTTGTTTTTTGTTTCTGCCATAGCAGAAACATAGAGGTGACCACACCCTGATAGTGCTCCTCTACAATGGCCCAGTGTACTTTTGCTTCTTCCAAGTAGAATAAAGGATCGGAGAATGCATCTAAATATCAACTCTAGAAAGATTTTTTTTTAGTCTTATTTTTATTTTAATTTTTTTGGTACTGGGAATCGAACTCAGAACCTTGTATTTGTCAGGCAGGTGCAGCACCGCTGAGCTAAATCCGCAGCCCTCTAGGGAGATCTTAATACCTGCCCTGTTTCTGTTTCTTGGAGGTAATTACAAGGGGTCAGTGTGAGAACACATCTGAAAGTACTGGGTAAACCATACAAATGTGAGATGCTTTGTTCAAAGTTCCAACTTCATCTGTGTCTCCATTACTTTTCTTATTGCTGAGACAAAATAGCCAACACCCAAAGTGAAAGGAGGAAAGGTTTATTCAGCTCATACTTTGTAGAGGGGTCAGTCCATACTTGGCTGGCTGCAAGGCAGAGTGGCACATGGCAGAGTGGCATCACAGGGGAGAAACAGTTCGTGGTGCACACAGGATAGCAAAAGCAGCAAGGGGTCTTAGCAGCTTTTTTCTGTCCCTTTTATACTCTATCTAAGCTACTGGGATTAGGGCAGTGCCAAACCAAAGAGTGGTCTGATTTAGTAATCACATGCCACCAATTCCAGCATTGCACCATGAATCAATCACACATGCTAGATCCAGCCACCTCTGAAAAATACTGCATGAGGCTTTGGGGAACATGTAGACACAAGCCAGAACAGTCTGGACTAAACCAGATTCTTGAATAAGCCTTGGCATTGTCAATGAACTATACTGAATTTAAGTATTAAGGCAATCTTTTTCCTTTAAGGGATAGTTTATCAAAGTGCTAAAGTATATAAAAAATAGAGAAATTCAATAGGTAAACTGTTATTTTCTGCTCTGAGTGAAACATTTGAAAAAAGGGGAAAAAATTATAACTGGAGCAAATATTTCTTTAGAAAAATAGAAATTTATTCCTATTTAAAATAAGACAAAAATAAAATGTTAACTATATAATGGACTGTATTTTTATTCCAAGGGAAACAGATGATTATTTACATTTTCAGAGAGTAGATTATTATGAGTGTTTTATGTAAGCCTGCGTAATGTTACATTAAGTTATATTATTATGCTACTGCTTTAAATTTAGCATTAATAAAGACAGGCACTTAGGCACAGATAAAGAGCATTTAAAAATTTCATTCTTGTGGATATTCCACTCTGTCAGATTATTTAAGTCATAGAGTAAAACATTTGCTGAATATTTTCATACCACTTCCCTCCAAATGTTCCTTGTATTTGTTTTCATATACCATCGGGGGCAAACCAAGAAAATGGTGTTTCTTGCAAAATTTCATACTACTTTTACATTTAAATTTTTCATTGTGTTTGAAATAGCCAATGTGTTGCCAGGTATGTCATCAGTGAGACTTAGTCTCCTGTGCAGGCCAACAAGAGCAGTGTGAGTGCAGGCTGCAGCCTTCAGCCTGCTTTGAGCTGGAGGTGGAGGTTGGGGGAGGAACAGGAGCCAGGCCCACCTCTCTATCTGCCTTCCTCTGAGACGCCCCTGACTTCTCTCCATTGCCTCCTGTTTCTTCCTGTGGGAAGTGTTTGAACCACGACATCTCTAGATGTGGAAGGAGATGTTAGGAGAGTGAGTTGGCTGTAGAATCCAAGGAACTTACATTGTAAACTTGCAAATGAAGGAAGTACTAAAAGCAAATACCAGCTTTTAAATGACTTTTGAAATAACCTCTCCTTTTTTTAGAAAAGAGGCCTCCAAGTCTCGATGTGACCTTTTTTTCTGAAGAAAACTTTTGGAAACACATAGACACTGTAAAGAGAAGGGAGAGAGTTTGAAAAGTTTAATTCTAGATAACTTTGTCCTGATAAAGTGAAGATGAGAATTCTAAAATAACAAAAATTATCATTGGCAACAAAGCCTAGGACCCAGATGTATGCCTAATTTCTCTCCTTCCACTTTGAGTTTAAACAACAGAGAAACTATAAGTATGTGGGAGTATTTTGTGTGTGTGGTTGTATAGACATATGTTTCCTGATATGTTTTTCATTTAAACTCTGTGTAGTCACCTTAAAATCTTGGCCTTAAGGCATTAACTTACAAAACAAATGTGTTTTGAAATGAGGAAACCATTAAAGTTGATGATTAATTTATGGTAGGTTTTTGAGATATTTAGTTAAGGTCACATATGTTTAGCATATGACCAACATTAGAATCAAAGCTTCTGTGTTTCAAAACATATAAAAACTTTCCCTTACATCTAGCACACTTGTGGTACTCTGTGGCTTTTTCTCAAGTGGAAAATTTTATAAAACATCAGTGGTTGTAGTTCTTTTAATACAGTTACCTTTAATTTAATTCAAATTTTGACAGGACCTTCTGAAATATTTCAAAATTTCTTGTAAACATTTTCAAGGACATAGTAGATGTAGTTTTAAAATCTATTTGTGAAACACAGTGGCAAGAGAAACTGATAAATATGAATCCTTGCTAAATGGAAAGTGCTCATCCTCTGTCAGAAGTCTGGACTGGAAGTCCTGGCTCACTGACAGGGAAGGCAAACTCAAAGACCCTACTATTACTGCTGCATTTATTCACTGGAGCCTTGGAGATTTAGGAGGAGCCCTTGTGATTTGAGGATAGTCATTACATAAATCTCATCTCCCTTTTAGAAGCTGCAGATAACTTTTTCCTCTTGAATTTTCTCTCCCAAAGCCCTGTGAGGTCCATGTAACCAAAGGGCTGATTTACTGGTGTTCATGAGCCTAGGAGTTTGTTTCTGGCCTCACATAAGCAGAACACAGGGATGGCTCTCCTGAGCTTCATAAGGGCAGGTGTATCACGCCTGTTTCTCTACTAGTTCTTTCAGCTTCTCTCAGTGTGCTAGCTTATCACAGGGAAAGCTAAGCCTTTCCCAAAGCCTTAGAATGGTTTAACTTAGGCCAATCCTTAAATCTAGCCTTGGGGAGCTCAGAGGACCTCTTCACCATCAAGTAGTTGGTATATCACCTGTGGGCAGAAAAGACATGTAGTATGATTGTTGTTCTCAGAGTTATAATTATTGTATATTACCTATACATTTCCAAGATATGACATTTTTTCCAATTTGCCTATTTTCTAAATAAGGAAATGAAGAAATAGAGAAGTTGAACAACTTGCCTCTTTACAATACAGACATTTTTGGTACAATATGTGTTGTGTGTATGAAAGGGAGAGTATGAATGTGATGACTGGGTAAAAGACTGAGTGGCTGAATGAGTCAGACCAGAAAGTGACACCCTCCCCTGTCCATGGATACTGTCTCCAAATTTACCCATCTTCAAACCATCTCACTCCTGCTTTGTGTGTAGTTTGGGGATGGTTTTTCTTTCCATTCTTGCTTTTTCATCACTACAACCTAGAAGATATAAACCTTAAAGAGAAACATACACCCAAACCCAAAAGAGTTAAAATTTTTCAAAAACGTTATATGTTTGAATATTGTAAACACATTGCTTTGTTTGACAAAAGGGGCCCATAGTCATAAATTAAAATGCAAGTCTGTGTAAAATACCACTGTGTATCATTATTCTAAAAATGTTTCCAGCATCTGAATTGCCCCTCTGTTCTCTGCAATAGCTCACATATGTGCACACCACCACCAAGCAGTGTGGGAACAGAGGACCGATTCACACAGAGATGCATTAGGAATTTGTGGATTTCATTGGCACACACGGACCAGACAAGGAATTCCAGTTTGAATGGGCCTAAGAAGGAGGGCTCACCTAGGATATAGGCTGAATAGTAATAAAGTTAAGGGTCCACAATTGCAAGTGGATTTGAAACCACTCCCTCATAATATGCCTGAAAAATTGCTACAGGCTGGACCGTAAGCTCATGATAGTACTAATTAAAGCCAGAGCCAAGTGAAAACTGAATGTTAGGCAGTTTGACCTGTAGGTTTCAGAACAGGTCAAATTCAAGACCAGGAAAACTTGACTAGGTGACTTTTGAAGGTTATTATCTGATTCCATTCTATGTATGATGTATAAAATCTGAGCAGCATTCCAGACTTCCAGATTGTGACTTTCAATATTGCTTTCATTTCTTCTTGTGCTTTTCCTAGCATTGCATTTCTCTTCCCAGGAGTAAACACATACTTTCCCTGCAGCCCTGGAGATGTACACTAACTCCTCTGAACATTCACTGCCCTCATTACCATCAACACATGCTTATTTTTAATAAGGCAGACTGGGGAACTTTCCTCCAGTGGAAAGTTATATTGAATATGAGCACTATAGAGCCTGCTGTTCTCCTTGTCATTAGGTGCAGTACCAGTGTTTATATTTTCAAGTTTCTAATTCAATTAAATAAGAAAGAATTTCCTATTCAATGTAATTCTCGGCACAAAGCAATCAAGCTTATCGTCCATGAATGACTTCGAAAAATGCAATAACAACAAATCCCCCAATTCCCTTAGCAATTATTAAAATTATCAGGAACCAAGAAATATGGTTGTTTTCAGATTACTATTAAAGTTCTAGGAGAGAAATGTATTTGACGAGTTGAAATTATTTTAAATACTTTGAAATTTAAAGCTGAAAAAATACCTGACAGGAAATGTGATAGCAATGTGAGTAATGTGCTTTTCAGCATCTTCTAAATTATTTCTTAATCCCCTTAATAATCATGGTGTTCATTTTAAAGGGTGAGTGATATGACAATGATTAGTCAATAGCTAGTACACATGACTGGTATCTGGGTTGCTGTAATGAATTTAGAATGAAGCCTATAAAATTTCCATTGACATCCTGAAAACCATAGTGAGGTATTCAAGAGTCACTAAACTGTGACATATGCTGAACTGCACTGTTTGTTTCAGAGTGGTGCTCATGTTTATGCAAGTTGAAGACCTAGTTATGGCTTAACTTTATTGGAAAGCCAGAAAGAAACATTAAGCAGATACTAATCATTACTTTGAGTTCTCCTACATTATTTTAAACCTCAATATTCTTAAGCTTCATCATAGTGGACTCTTCAGAGTACTATTCCTTAAAAAAATTCTTAAGAGTGATTATTTTCACAGTGAATTCAATTTGATTATTTCCTCCAAAGTAGAAAAGCAGGAAATCACCTTTTGTACAACTTTAAGTTGCTTTCCCCTTAAAGAGTGAAAGGGATTTAATTGGCACAAACAAAGGGAGAGAGAATGGCTGAAGCCTTGTGTATGGTCTAGTGGGCTGATTATTTTGTCAAGTATTATATATAAATTTTATTAGATAGATAAGATATAATGGTTGTTTCCTTGTCATTGCTTCATATCAAAATTTCTGCCACTTATTAGCTATGTGACCCTAGCAAGATATTTCATCTCCTTGATATTTAGGGCCCTCATCTGTGATTTGGGATGATACCTATTTCACAGGGCTCCTCCTTGAAATTAATGGAATAATATAAGACACTTTTAGGAGTTCTAACCAATGAAAACTTTATAGTTAGTAGTAGTCACAGCATGATTTACTCTGCCAAGTCGAGTACACTGTAGGATGGATGAAATGAGCAATTAAGAATTTCTATAGGTAACAGTTGTGGAATTAGACCTGTACAAATGTGGAGGTAAACCAGAACTGAGGAAGTCAACAGAGGGAAATTGGAAAAGAAAGTTGTAGGCAGCTAGGTACTTGTGCAAGTATACAGGTCTCTTAGAATAAAGGAAGAATTTTTACAAGCCAGAATGTTTTATTTTTTTCTCCTTGAGAATATGATTGACATTATATAGGAAAAATACTTTTATAGCCACACAGGTGTGGTTTTTGCATTAAATGGCAGTTGAGAGAAAGCCTATGGAGAAGGCAGCATCTTGTATGTGGTTACATCCAACATCAAAATAGGAGATGGCCTCTGGAGTCATACCTAGGATGAATTATGTCAGGCTGTGTGAGTTTAGGCAAGTCATGTAATCTCTGCAATCCTCAGTTCCTTCTCTGTAAAATGGAGTAAGTTGATATTGATAGGATCAGTTGAGATAATGAATAAAAAGTGCTTGCTAATAAATAATAATAAACTTAGTGCATGTTCATTATTATTTACAATAAGTTTTAATATTGATAGCAAGGCTTTACTAATGAGAAAGTATTTGTAATAGTGTACATGCACTTTTTTCTTTTAAAAAGTAAAAATTCCAATGTATGCTTACTATAATTCATAAAATTATGTTTATTTTTAAAGGTATTAGATAAACCACTATGCAAGGTTATGGTCTAGGTCAGTGATGACGAACCTGTTGCTCACATGCCACACAGCAGGTTGTTTGTTATCATTGGAAGCTCTAAAAGGTTCGCCATCACTGATTTAGGTAAAACATTTACTGAATCATTCTCTCACATGAATGCATACTACAAACAGTCCTAAACTTTCCCCTTTCTAGTGAAATTAAAAGGAGTGTCTCCTATCCAGAGTATCTCTTATGGGCCAAGAGGAAGTCGGAAGCTATGTAAGCCGTTATTATTTTCTTGAGGGAGTGAAGGCGGATAAGAATAAAGCTTAGACTGTGGGCTTATGAAACTGATGCAGCTATAAATGGAAACACCAGGATTTGCTCTCAGTTCTGTTCATTATCTCCTAGTACAAGGGCTCCCTCTGCAGGCTCCCACAACCCTCAGATTTTTACATGGGAGACTAAAACCAGCGATGCAAGAACTTGTTCTGATTTCCTTTATTTGAGAGTGTCACCCTGTATGCTGCCAATAAAACCATAAAGCAGAAGTCCCACTGGTGAACACACCTCTTCATAGGTACCAGTAGTGCTGCATCATGGGAGAACCGGTGGTGTCAAGTGGCAAAGTGAGTCTTTTCACAATGCTCTTGCTTAAGTCACCAGATGTGTCCATCTTCTATTTTTTTAAGCTGGTGGATATAGAGACCTGCTCAGATCCAGGTGCAGTTTTCCTTGGCCAGTCTATTTTTAGATGGAGTTGTGTATTCTGCAGGAGGCACATGGTGCTCAGCTACGTCTTTTCTAAACTCTTGTTTGAATCCTGGAAGGGCAATGAACAAGAACATGGGAGAGGAAGCTGCCATATCTGGGGTAAAGTTGGGGTGAAGGAGAAAATTATTTCTGATAAAACATTCCATAGTTCTAGGCAGTGTTTACTTATCTGTGTTTGCTTGTATTCTATTTTGTTAGAGAGTGTCAAAAGACTTGGATGAGAAATGACTTGTCTTTTTCGAAAACTAGCAAAATGTGTGAATCTGTTAGGTGTAGTTGAAAGGCCTCATGCAGGGAATGTACAGACACTTCAGAGAAGGAAAATGAGGTCATGGAGATGTACATAACTGAGGGCATTCCTGTTCCCTACTTGGAGCTCTTGATGTGGGAGCCATCATTTAAGCTGGGAAGAACTTGAGGTCTCTCAGAACTACGAGTCAGTAGGAGAGTGATGTTAAAGATAATTAGTACCTGGGGCCTCAAAAGCAGCCGAGTACTACTGGTAAGTGGAAGAGATGGAGATAGGAGAGCAGAATCATAAAAGTGGTCTGTCAGCAAAAGAGAAGTATATGATTATGAAAGAGATTAAGTCAGTAATAAAATATGGTTTAAGAGTTCTCCCTATTCTGTTATTTTTATCTAGAAGTATTTTAGAAAGGTAAAGATCTTGGAAAACATAAATTCAAAGCCTGGCTCTGGCTCTCTTTTTCCTTTATAGCTTTATCAAAGCGTAGTTTACACTTCAAAGAAGTTCTTCAAGTATGAATTAAATGATTTTTCAAAGTAAATTTATCAAGCAGTATATCCATCACCATTGACCAGTTTTACAACGATTTATCCCCAAATAAGTTCCTTCACACCCATTTACAGTTAATCCATGTTCTTAACCTTGGCAAACACTAACCTACTTTCTGTCTGTATAAGTTTACCTTTTGTGGACATTTCATATTAATGGAATTAAACAATGTGTCTGACATCCTTCATTGAAAATAATGATTTTGAGCTTCATCTATTTTATAGTATGTGTCCATAGTTCATTCCTTGCTATATTTTGTCCATCCATTCACTGGTTTATGGGTATTAGATTATTACCACTATGAATTATGAGCTATTATGAATAATGGCGCTAAGGACATTCAGATACAGGATTTTGTGTGACATAGGTTTTTGTTTTTCTTGGATGTATGCTTTGGAGTGAAATTGCTGGATCGTGTGGTAAATGTACGCGAAACTTTAAAAAAATCTGCCAAAGTTTTTTCCAAATGGGCTATGATGGCTTAATAGTGCAGGGAGGCTTCCTGTTTGTCTATGTCTGTCTGGCCCAGCCTCTTAATATTTGTGCAGACATGAGTGAACTTTAGTTTTCCTTTAATAAAGGGCAGGGGGCTCATTGACATTTACCAAGGACCTGCACTATTCTAGATCTTGTGATAGGAACATTCACATGCTTTGCCATGTTTCATTCTTATCACTGTGAAGTGTAGATATTATTTTCTACATATCTGATGTATTTACTGAGGTTCAGCAGACTTAGCTAAACTAGTTATCACTGTAATGCAGGATTCCCATAAATATTAAATTAAATAACACACACAAACATGTCTAGCATAGTCTCAGGCATAGGGAAGTTAACTAATAAAGAGTTTATTTTCCTGCTTCTTTCCATTGTTAGCTTCTTAGAAAGGGTCCAACCACAGGGTCTGCCCCGCTTTCTTGGGCCTCATCCCTTTTCTGGCAATAGTTGCCTGTTATAAAACTGTCATGCCTTGGAGAAACTTTATAGGATTTACTCTGCAGTCACAATCACATTAGTGGCACAAATATCATAAAGCCAACCCCTAAGTCAAGTAATATAGTCTTTGTTGATTGAAACAATAAAAGCAACTAGTTCAGGATATAATTATATCTCTTAACTTCTATTTATTCTTTTCTTTTGTGCTCTGTTTATAATGGCAGTAATTACTTTTCTAAATTCTAGAGGAAAAAGATCTGAAAAAAGTATATATTAATGTTGCCAAGAAGTTAACTACCTGGATTGATTTCAAATGGACCTTAATTAGTTGTTTTAAGGATTGTATGATTGGCAGTAAGAAATGAAACAAAAGGTGATAACACATGTCAAAATAGGAAAGTAATTTAGGAAGAAAGGGTTCAGTTAATATCTTAATCAAATTCAAAGGTTTCTAAAATATTAAATGTATCATTGGACGTGCATATTTAATGAAATATTATGCAGTTTTTGAAAAATCACTAACCTATCATTTGGTATATCTTTTAGGGAGAGCCTGGCGCCAGAGGCCCTCCAGGTCCCTCTGGGCCTCGGGGCATAGGAACTCAAGGGCCAAAGGTGAGTCTTCGGTTCTGTGATGTACCTGGGGATAGAAGCAGGGTGAGCAGCTATAATCTGAAAATCCAAAATCTGAAATGTTTCAAGTTCCAAAATTTGGAGTACTGTGTCAGAGTCTGAGCTGGAAGGGTAAAGAATCTGTGCTGGAAGCCTGGAGATAGATGTTGAAAGTCCAAAGGCCAAAGCAAAGGTTAGAACTCCTCCAAAGAAGTAGAAGAGAGACTTCCTTCTTTCCTTTTTTATTCTGTTCAGGCTACAAGCCTATTGGTTGGTGCCACCCCATCCAGAGTGGGTCTTCCCTCTTCAGTAAGTCTATTATTTAGTCACATCAAGAACTGTGCTAAGCCAACCAGCTAGGCATTTCTTACTCAACTTCACAGAACAGTTAACTATCAGAAGCACCAACTTGACACTGAAAGTAGAAAATTTCACATCTGACCTCATGTGACAAGTGGTAGTCAAAATCCAAGTACGCTAAACGTATTGTCTAAAAGTATCTTCAGGCTATGTTTATAGGACACCTAAGTGGGTTTTGTGGTTAGTGTTCAGTCCCGTTTCTCAAATACTTTGTTATGTTTATCTAATATTCCAAAATTTTAAAAATCCAAAATCTGAGATATTTCTGGTCCAAGCACATCTAACAGGGTTACTCAACATGTACCGTTAATGCCAATCAAGTAAACAATAGCTTCATAGTGTTTGTGTTGGTGTTAACTTCTTTTTCTTGATTACTGATGCAAAATCTTATTTTTCCACTTCATCTGAAATTTTCGTAAAATAATATTTACATTTATAGACCTATGTACTTCCCACAAAGAAATGAGAAAGTCAACCTTTTTTAAGTAGTAGCAATGTGCTCAAAATATTTCTAAGTTTCTTAGAGTCTGTTTTATCATCAAGAAGCTCATATTTGCTTTGGCCAGAGATGCCTTGGTTAGTCTTTTACCAGGTCCCTGGCTAATATATTGTACCTATGTGCTGTGTCCACACTGGCAGATCCTCAGTGCAAGCCTCTAGAATTATTGTCCCCAAAGAAGATGAGAAGAACTACCTTTGGCTACTTTTGCCATTATTTCTGTTTCTCTTCCTTTTGTCTCTGCTAGTTTGGTGGTTATTTGTCTTTTTATTCTTTCAATCCAGTGTTTCTCAATGAAGGGGATACCCCCTCCCCCTGCCCCCACTATGGGGTATTTGGCAATGTCTGCAAACATTTTGTGTTGTCACACCTGGGAATGCTATTGCCATGTAGTAGGTAGAGGCCTGGGATGCTGCTGGACATCCTATGATGAACAAGCACTTTTCATAATAAAGAATCATCCAGCTCAAAAATGTCAATAGTGCTGAGTTTGAGAAACTCTAATTTTATTGATTATTCTCCTGCTCAGGAAATATTTTTTTAAAGAAAGGTAAAGAAGTATCAAGCATTTTTACAAGGCGTCAAAGAACTACCCAATATCAATTCAGTTTTCAAATATATGCATTCACATATATTTGAATATATTTGGATTCAAAAATGCACAGATGTGAACTTGAACCCTATCATCAGAGAGGAGACGGAATAAGCTTTATGAATCAAAGATTTTACTGAGAATACCAGAATTGTCAGGATTCCCAGTTTATCCCTTTTTTTTGTCTGTCAGCTCTGGTTTGGCAATAGGTTATTTTGAACCTCATAGATCACTTTATACAGATGAGGATCCTCCTAAGATGTCAGTAGTCATTATCACTGGTGAAGAGAAGATGGGTCTATTTTAATTTTTCATTGTCATCTTAATTTTTGGTTTTAAAATATTTTTGCAATGAGAAAATATTTCTCTTATAATCAGAAAAAATAGATTTTATTCCATACCAGTAAGAACAGTACTGACTTATACAATGACAAATCAACCCACCATTTCTCAAAGCTTCTTACATTCAATATTAATTTAGGGACTTCTAAGATAAGTAAGTTAATTTTCTTAGAGCCTTGTCACATAACAATGTTTTAGTCATTGGCGCACTGCATGTGAAGGTGGTCCTTTGAGAATTTTATCATTTAGTGATGTCACAGCCGTTTCTGTGTAAGTACACTCCATGATGTTTATGCAGCATAGCAGTTTCTCAGCATACATTTCTTAGAACTGAGTACCATTGAGGCTGTAGAAATGTGCACTGGAAAATTCTACAAGGTAGTATGTATTGTTTTCCAATTTGCTTCCACCCAAGAAGTCTTTCCTTAATAAACACGGGATCACCTTATGAGCACACACTGGGAGATGCTATATTCACTTACTGCTGCATAAAATCTAACACCAGTTCATAGCAATAGCCACTGAGTCTTTTATAGCAGTCCCAGACACTCCACATTGAAATGGAGCAGTGTCTTACTGGACACATGGAATCCCGCTTCTGTCTTTTTAGACTTGGTGTAGAGTGGCCTGGTATTTTAGGGTTAGGATAGCTAGAGGAGCCAAGCAGGAACTCCTGGCTTCCACTTCTGCTTATTTCAAGCAACACTGTCTTACCCTTTAAAAAAAATATTTGATTTATATGTAAGATTTTGTTTGCAAGCAATTTGACTGAACTAAACTATTTAGAAAAATTCTTCTTTAAATGAAATATGAAATAACTCATGGACAGAGAGAAGGTCCTAATCAGACTGAAGTAAGGATGGAGCTGAGAGCAGTAATATTTATGTTTTATCTTCTTCCTTAGTCTTCTTACACTTTGTCTAATTTCTTCCCATCTTCCCACAGGGTGATATTGGGCAGAAAGGCTTGCCTGGCCTTCCTGGGCCACCAGGCTATGGGTCCCAAGGAATTAAAGTAAGTGAATGTGATTGTGTTAGAATCATCTCTCAGGTCAGTAGCATGACTGGGAGAAGAGGCTGGGGATAATGCAAAATATGGCAACTATGAGATAGATTTCAGGTGAGGTTAGCAGTTAAAATTGCATCTAATATTTAGAGACACCATACAGAAGTGTAGAAATGCAATAAGTACAATAGTTTTACAAATGATACACACACAAATTACTTAATGAAAAATTTAACTGTTTGCTGTTCTCTCTGGTTTCCGAGAAGAATGGAAACTTCATGTCCAGCTCTGTTCTCTCTCTCTCTCCCCCTCCCTCCCTCTCCCTCTCCCCTCTCTCCCTCCCTTCTCCCCTCCCCTAAACCTGCCCTCCCTACCTGTATGCTCCCCTCATAACCAGGAGTAGGGGGACAGAGGGCAGGATGTGGGGAGCTTTCCAGTTTTAGCTCACAGAAGACTCACCCAGGGACCTTACAAATAATATTGATACCCAGCCCTAGAAGATTGGAATCTTGATCACTTAGGGTAGACTTTGAGTACTGTGATTTTAAAAGTTCCTCAGTAGAATTCACAGATATCTGCTTTCTGTTTTATTTCTGCTTTATTGTTGTTAGATAACAACAAACCTATCGAGCAAGGTGGAATTTTCAAGGTGTCCCATGTCTCAGTAGATAAAATTTGGTGTCTAGAGGTTACCAAGTATTTCAGTCAAGTAATTCCCCTTTTTTCCTTTTTTCCTCCTATTTATTGGAGACAAAGTCTCATTATATAGCCCAAGCTGACCTTGAATTCATGGGGGTCCTTGTGTTTCTGCCTCCCAAATGCAAGGATTACAGGTGTGTGCCACTACACCCAGCCCCTTTTCCACTTTTTATACGTAGATTTTGTTTTTAACCTGTCTCATTTCTCTATAACCCTCCCTGCAATAAATTGGTATTTATTATCATGGGTATGCTTTGATATTGAGTAATTGATAATTGAGAACTCTAGATAATTAAGATTGGAGATATACAAAACAAACTTTTACAAATAGCAGAATTTCTTAGTAAGCAGAAGACAGAAGGAACCTAAGATAATAAATATGAAAGTCCTGTGTTGGCATTAAATACGCCTGTGTAGAAAAAGTGAGCCAAGTCAAAAGCAAAGCTCAATGAATCTGTGTTAAATCTTCTAATCCAGTGATGGTGAACCTTTTAGAGCTTTTAATGATAAGAAACAGAGTGCTCCAGCACATGTTCCATAGGTTTGCCACCCATGTAGATCTAATCCATCACACAGTGTCCAGAGTTTTCATGGCAGGTCTTTTAAATAACAGTTTTTCATCTGTCAGTTTGAGTATCCAAGCAAAGACCAGACAGCATGTTGCTGATAGCATGCAAGCACTGGAAAGTACAGCAAAACTCTGCTTCTGTATAAACATCATTCTTATACTTAATCCTTAAATGTTATGCCTAAACGATGGTAATGCTCTCTCTACAAGGCGTTGTGTGGGTTTGCTCCAATATGAGCTCAGTTCACATGTGCTGTTAATATATTATGTCCACTTCTTAAATCTGATGCCAGCTTTCTCCTTTCTATCTGGAAATATTTCCTTTATTCTTACTGGAGCACATTGGGTTGCATTTAATTAATCTTCATCAACCATGACTTTCCTGGCTTTAGGCCCTTTCTTATGCCCTTCAGTTTATACTGTGTTCAAATCTGTCCTGAGTGAAACTAGCTTATGGAGCCAACTATCATAGAGAAAGAACCCAAACTTCCATATGACATATCAGAAATGACAGAAGCTTTTTCTCCACTAGGTTGTGATGTTGAGCAAGGTAGTACTTGACCATGGCTGACTCATAAAATCATTGTAGAGCTGTTAGACCTGCCATCCTTCTTGCACAGGGGCAGAAGTGTTTGCCTCATTTTCCTGACTCTTAGTCCAACCATCATTGCAAAGTAGAGGTAGCTGAATAAATAGAGCTAGTGGTATTCTTTTGAGTCATTGTAAGACTACATACTCAGTGAGATTTCATTTTTTATAATCACCTGTTGACATATTTCTCACACTTTTCTAAAGACCATTTGAATTAGTGGAACTTGCTTCTTTTGTATCTGCTTAGGTGGCTTTGATGGAGAGTTTTGTTGCTGTTGAGCTTTAAAGTTGGGACCTGAGCTCCACTCTGCCTCTCTGTGCCACCCAAACCATGGACAAAATAAGGGCCAGGGCTGCACTTACAGAAGTGATCTGTTTCAGCACCCAGCTGACTTTATTGCTGGATATTGGCTCTTTAATTAGTCAGTCCTACTCTTTAATCAACCAACTGTTACAGACCGAACACCCATTTGTGTTAATGTTATGAAAGGTGAGTGAGAAGGCATGAACTCAGTCCTCATGGAGTTTATAGGCTATGAAATAATCTGACTGTGAGCTCTAGGTGAGAGTGGAGGGTGACACAGTGGAATGAGTTGAGATCAAATGAGTAGACAGGGTCCCAACAAGGTCCTATGGTCACAGTAATGAGTTTTGATTTTAAGAGCATTTACAAGTCAGAGAAGCATGACATGATCATTAGAAAACACTCATTCTGGCTGCCATCTGTGGAATAGATGGACATAACTAAAGAAATATAGTAATGGAAGGACTCTCCTTCCCATTCTCCTGATGCTTCATGTAGAAGACTGTGTTCTTCTGGGAACTTCTTTCTCCTACCTTAACTGGGACTGTGGGACCACCTAGGGCTGCTTCTGTGGTAGTTCTGGTCCTGGTCAATGCTTGGATACCATGGCAAACTCCTAACTTTCCTATGTTGACACTGCTAGGGTCCAGCTGACTGCATGGCAGAAAAGCTCTGGCTCCTTTATATGGCCTCAGTGCTTTTCCCCAACTACAAATCTGTTGATTGATCAAATGAATGAATATAGGACTGAGGTTCTTTGACCCCTAGATGGTCTTGGTCTTTCAAGTTCATAGTCTGGGTCTGGAGGCTATATGATCCCACTGTCTTGTCCCATTATGAGCCTCTAGTAATAGCCTTTCCCCTAGAGATGGACTCTAGATGTGTCACCAATCCCACAGATTGTCAGGGGGGAGAATGGATGGGGTTGGATTTTGAGAGATTAATTTAGTAGCTCCTTTGAGACTAGTCCCTAAGGCTGGGAGGGCAGGCAAGAAAGCCCAGAATAGGACTGAAAGAGATGGCTTCTCCCCAACTCTATTCCTCCTCAGGAGTTCTGCCGTTTTCCCTCTCTCCATCCTTCTTCAGGTCATTTTCAGTGTCTTGATCAGCCTAGAAGTTCCCTTAGTACTTTTTTTTTATTGGTACATTTTAGGTGTACAATATAATGACATTTATCATTGGAAATTTGCACCTTTACACAATGTGTCTTGGTTCTTATTTTTCCCCCTTCCCCTGCCCTCCTTTCAACCCCTCTACCCCTCCCTATTTACAAAGACTTTGTTTCCATTTTTTCATTTTCTCATATTAATTCCATTCCCTTCTTTCCTTTCCCCTACTACTCCCACTTCCCCTTCCTCTTTGCCCCTTTTCTTCCTATTTCACATTATCTATTATACCTTTTGATTCTTATTTACACTTTCAGTTTCTCACACCTGAGAAACTATTTGGTATTTACACTTGTGTACTAGTTATTTCACTTAAGAGCATTGCCCCAATGTGCACCCATTTAGCTATAAATGTCTCTGATTTCTCATTCTTTGTGGCTGAGTAGTACTCCATTTTATACAAAATCACATTTTCTTTATCCAGTCTCCACCTGATGGGCAGTTGAGCTGTTTCCAAGCTTTAGCTATTACGAACTGTGCGACTATGAACATGGGTGGACATATATCACTGTGGTATGATTCTTCTAATTCTTTGGGGAAGATACCCAGCAGGGGAATAGCTGAGTCAAATGGGACCCCTAGTCTTAGTTCTTTGAGGTATTTCCATACTGATTTCCCCAGTGGTTGCACCAGTCTACACTCCCACCAGCAGTGGAGCAGGGTTCCTTTTTCCTCACAGCTCCACCAGCATTTGTTATTGGTTGATTTCATGACAGCAGCCATTGTTTCTGGGGTGAGGTGGAATCTCAGGGCTGTTTTCATTTGCATCTCTTGAATGACCAGTGTTGTTGAACATTTTTTCATATCCCTTAGTACTTTTTTTCAGAGGATGAAGTCCTTCTGTGAATAAGACTTCTGGTTTCTATTGTAACTCTTAATATACATATATCCTTCATTCATGGAAAGAATTAGTCCCTATGCCACTGGCTTCAGTTCTTCCTTTGGACCTGAGCATGATTGATCCATCCTAGGCTGATTGTTTATTCCATAAAGTTTGGCTGCTGCAAAGTATGGGCTATTTCAGGCTCGTCCAGTTTGTTATTAGTGTGAAAAAAGTCACCTCCCTGACATGATGGGGAATCTGGTGAATGCTATCCAGCAGAAACTCCAGTGTCTCCAAATCTGACAAATTGTGATCATTGCAGTGGTCACACTGTCACAGAGCTAACAGACCAACCTCCAGGACCTCAGGGATCATGAATGGAGGGAAACTCAGTTTACATGACCTCTTTCTTCTCTATATATTCTGACCTTAGAGCCTGATTCTTTCTTGTGGTGTAAACTTGGATAAATTATTTATCCTTGTTGAACCTCAGTTTACTCATCTTTAAAATGGGGATAAAGAAGTGTACAATGTGAAGATAAAATTGTACCAAATATCTGGTATGCAACCAGCTTGGACTATGGTGCCAATAGATTTGAATCATGGCTTTTCTACTTCCTAAGTATTGCATCTTTGCCTCAGTTTCCACATCTAAGTAATAGAGATAATAATTGCTTCCCAAAGTTGTAATGAGGTATAACTGAAATTTAAAAGATAGTGTATATTTTTAATAATAGATATATATGCATTAAATATTTGCATTTTTCACATAATTATTCTAACTTGATTTCCTTTCCTTTCCTTTCTACTATTTCATGGTATTTTCCAGGAGGAAGGTTTAGGATTCCAACATTCATTTGATTCAGTGTTCTTAAACATAATATATTGGTTGCATTAGTCAGTGTGAGCTTGAATTCAGTGCTACATAGACCCAAAAATGTACAGTAAGTCACGTAACAGTCCAATAAGGGTTCCTGCTTGGTGGCCAGTTTTTTGTGTGTGTGTGTGTGCATGGAATTTTGAGGAACCTTGTCTTCCATTTCTAGCTCCTCCATTGGCTGGGCCGCTTTGCCACTTACACTTGCAGAAAGAGAGTATGTGAAAGGGCATACCTGCTCCTTAAGGGTCTTGGCCAGAAGGTTGACCAGGTTAGCTTTCCTCACATTTGAGGAAGAATTACCTTCATACACAGTTTGACCAATTTCTAGGAAAGATGTAAATTTTAAAGTTATTTGTTGCTCTAAGTATATTGGTATTTTGAGAAAAGAATAAAACTGTAAATGGTCTCCATGGCAACTTCCAGAAAACCCCATCATTTTCCTGACAGTGTGAGGGAACAGGCACCTGAACTTGGAGGTATTGACTTCAGTCCTATCATTTCTTTTTTCCTTTCCTACAGAAGAAAATCGTTGAATGTTTATAATTTTACTTATTTCAAGCAGTATCAGGAGTACCAGTGGATGATTTAGATATTGCCTGAGAAGACAGGCTGAGTGGCAGCTAAAAAAGGAGGCTTGGAGTTAGTAGGACCAGCAAAATAACAGGAAGTATTTGTTTTTGTCATGGCAAAGCCATGGCCATAAATGGATGGACCCTGACATCCAGTAGGAGAGCTGTGGTTCAGAGGTTGGGGAAAGATGGCAGGCATCAAAAGAGAGCCTGATATCAGGAGGGAGCTAGGGGGAGGCCTGGAGTCCCGAGGGTTACCTGGAACACTGCTAGCCTTTGAGGCCAGCAGGGTGTGGTAGTGGATGGGTCAGCCCATCTTGCAGGGCTAGTCTGGGGAAATGGTTTCTCCTGCCATAGCTCTCTGATTTGGGAATCCAGGACAGAACCAAAAATAGTGTAAGATTCTTGGCTCAGTGTTTAATATGCATGCCATTTCCTCAGTAGAGTTCTTTAATTTGCCTCAGTTGTGCCAAAAATGAGAACTATTTGCATAACTTCAAGCTCTCTTTTAACTGAATCAGGTAGTTTTGCTAATTCTGGTGCCCCTTCAACAAAGTGAAAAAGCCTGAAAGAAGGTCAGGGTTCTATAGTAAAAACCTCTCTCAGAGCCTGCCAGTCTTCTTCTTTTTTTTTTGGTACCGGGTATCAAACTCAGGTCCTTGTGCTTGCGCAGCAGGCAGCGAAACCACTGAGCTAAATCCCCGGCCCTGCCAGTCTTCTTTGTAGCTCCTACTTGTTACCTGATTGCTTTGAAAGTGTTTCCAGAATCCATTTGACTAGATTTGTGGTTAGAATGGATCTATTACAGCACAGAAAATTGCCCACCTGAAAGACCAAAGAGAAATGATTTATTCATTGAAAAAAACTGACTTAAGGGGAAAAAAAAGAGAATCTCACATATAAAAAGTCAGGAGTAGGCTTAATATACACAAAGTTGCAGATACCTGCAGAGGTTAAGAAGAATTGATATTAGTAAATTTTTTTTTTTGGTTTCTAAACTCATAGATAGCTATGCTGTATGACAGTGATAATGTTATTTGGGAGCAACACACACACACTTTTTTTTTTAATGATAACCTTTATTCTCTTTTATTTATTTAAGTAGGTATAGTTAGAAGGGAAAGCATTAGACTACCAAAGCTTGAGTTTCTGTATATCAAGCTACTTTACACGAAGTACTACTGAGCCATAAAGAATGAGAAACTAGAGACATTTATAGCTAAATGGATGAATATTGAGGCCATACTCTTAAGTGAAATAAATAGGACACACATGTGCAAATACCGAATAGCTTCTCTAGTGTGAGAAACTGAAAGTGTAAATAAGGATTACAATGATTAAAATGAATAATTGATATTTTGAAATAGGAAGAAAAGGTCCAAAGGAATAGGGGAAGTGGGAGGGGAAGGGAAAGGAAAGAAGGAATAGGAAAAATTATGAGAAAAGAAAAAAAATGGAAACACACATTTTAATATTAGGACTTTGTGGTGTTTTAATTTAAAATTTTCTTTCCTTCTTCAGATTGCAAACAAATAACAACTTAGAAAACAAAACCAATCTTGGTAATTGTACCATTATTGCATTCGATCAATCTGTATACATCTTAGAAATTAAGTAGAAATAATAAGTAATATAGTTATTACTTATAATTAATAGGTTGTATATGCTTATCACAGAAAGTATCTTTAAGTTGTTGTACTAATCCCTCAGTGTAATTTTCCAATGTGCACAGTGATTCTTCTGCCCTAAAAAGTCAAGTGAAACAAAAGTCACAGGTGAGGTTTCACCTTTTAAATAGTTTGATGTTTGAGTATTGTACCCCCCTCCCCAAGCAAAAGGACTGTGGCATGGGAGGTGGTGGCTAAAATTGAACCTAGTAATCTAAGTCTACAAACCAAGTTTCTACACTGATGGCATCTCAGACCTTTACACCTTTAATTACTTTTAAACCAAAGTGAAAATAATTGTGTACATAATAAATCAAACCCCAAGTACTCAATCTGCAGTCGTGTGATGTGTACAGATTGCCCACATCTGGGAAGGTTGGCAATGTTCAGTAGACACCATTTGTATTTTTCACTTGCTGGTTCGCATTTTCATTTTACTTCAGGGGCAAGTCATTTTATTCCTTCATTCCAGTGAGAAAGAGATGGTTCCCCACCCTCCCTTTTATTCTCCTTCCTTCCTTCCTTCCTTCCTTCCTTCCTTGCTTCTTTTTTGCCCACTTGCCTGCCTGCCTTCCTTGAATCTGGGGATATGATAGTGTGCTTTCCCCTCTCAATTTTATATTACATTTTCTCTTTGAAAAAGAATGAATTTCCTCAGAATTGGAATGCAAATTTTAGGCTCTCAATTTAGTGGTCTTGAATCAACATTATTGCCAGCCTATCTTTGTACTTATTTACTATGAACAAGGCCCTACACCATGACTAGGGAACTACACAGATTAGCTTGACTTCTAACACACTCTATGTGGCTATAAACCTAGAAGGAAAAATAAATTTTGAAATCATGTTTTTTTCAAAGTAAATAAGTACCCTACCCTAGGATTATGGCTTCTTAAAGCCAAAAGACAAATCATTTACATATTTTGACTTGGTCATGAAGATTAGGCACCATGTGCTGATGCTAAATTTTTTTAAAAATTGAAAGTATCTCTAAAACTAGAAAGTTATATGAAAAATTTCACTTAAGCATCTTCATATTAAGCTACTTATCATGCTATAAGAATACATGATTTATATTTACTATAAGCCAGTCTTAACTGGTCTTCCCTTCTCCTTTTCCTTCCTTTATTTCTTTTTTCTCTCATCCTATCCATCCACTCTTCATATATAAAGATATAGAATATATATTTATTCCTTTCAATTCTTGTAACAGATAACATCTAAATAAAAGCAAGGTGAGAGAAAGATATGGATAAATTACTTTTAGCTGCCATTACTGTCTTTATAGCCCATGAATTTCATCATTGAAAATTTATAACAGGAATTTTACCTTTCTTCCACCATCAATGGTCGTTCAGAAGTAATTTACTAGACTATATTTTCCCCTCTCATGTCACCAGGTAAGAGGTACCTTTACTACTCAGAGCTCCTGCAGAGAGCCAGGGCCATATTATGCTCTTTAAACTGCAGCCACTATTTTATTTAAGTCTCACTAATCTATGGGGTAGGAAACTAAAAGGTTGCTCAGAGCTACTCTCCCACAGGCTTCCCTGAAGAGATCACATGATGGCTAGTAATCAAGTCAGGGAAGATTTTGGAGACAAAAAACTGATTAGTTCGAGTCTTTAAAAAAAATCTTATTCAAAATTTTAATTTGCATCTTGAAATTAAAAGTTGACATTTGAAGATGTGAGATACATACAGTGAAGTGTTTTATGCTGATAACCTAATTTTTTTAAAAGATAGAAGTATTAAAAGCAATTATTTTTCCACGAGTACAGTTCTGACAGTATCTGGGGTTAGGAGTCAGTGACCTTTTGAAACCAATGTGATATTTACTGGAAATTCCAGCAGGATCTGGGCTAGTATGCGTAGCATAGCTACCTTGGGTAAGGCTGAATCACCTCTACACACATCACACATTCAACCTTTATCAGGTCCTTTCCAGTTAGCTTGCTGAAGGAGGTGCAATTTAGTACTGCAAACCTCTGTGACGAATCAGTGAGCGCTCCATAATCTAAGCTGATTTTTATTGCTCTCACAAATATCTTAAGGACTTTATGATTGCTGGCTTTTCATTATTGGCACCTTTCCTTATTTAGTTGAAGATATGACTTCTCTCTCTTTTTAAATGTTTACACATTTGCAGTACATAATATTTACATTCATCATAGAGAGTTGGTACATGTACCTAACTTTCAATTTAAATATAGGAAGGGAGGGAAAGGGAATTAAGTTACCTGTTCAAGGAAACATTACAAAGTTTTATAAGGATTTGTATCACTAACTGGCCAACCATATGATTGTTCCTATTGCTCCAGAATAATTTTTCTTTTATCTTGTAAAAAGTTTTTTTGATAGCAGCTCTTCAGAATCACTTTTCATATGGTTGGGGTGGAAATCATGGGCCCAGGTGCAAGATAGGAACTGATGTCCGCCCTACACTGTGGAAGCTGAAGGAGAAGACCAGAGGATTAAGATGAGTAATAGGAGGAAAAAAGAGAAAAAGAAATAAAAGGAGTTAATTTCTGACTATTGCATTTTCTCTTTAGTAGTTTGGAAACTACATATTACTTTTTGCTCTTCTCTTCAATATTTACTCTTAATTGAGAGTCCTGATGAGAAACCAAAGATGTATTAGGATGCTCTCATCTTGGCCAGGCTGGGACACATGGACAGGCGAGCCTGTTCAGGCATGACAGGGGCAATCAGATGCCTCCCCATCTCCAGCCACAGGTGCATTGCATACCTGGGGCTCGTGAAAGTAACAGCTCTGGCCTCCATCCCAGGCTCCTAGGGCAGAGAAGCTCAGCCAGTCCCAGCACCTGAAAGGAAACTCCCCACCACAATCCCAGGCTCCTAGGGCAGAGAAGCTCAGCCCATCCCAGCACCTGGAAGGAAGCTCCCCGCCTCCATCCCAGGCTCCTAGGGCAGAGAAGCTCAGCCAGTCTCAGCACCCGGAAGGAAGCTCCCCTGCTGCCATCCCAAGCTCCTAGGGCAGAGAAGGTGAGCCTTGTGTGCGCCAGAAGCACCCCCTCCCATGGAAATGAGAAGACATGTAAACAAGTCTCAAAAACAGACTTCTGGATCACCTACAGCAACCCCAAAGGGAAACAAGATGGAACAATCTGATACTCAGCCATGTGGACTCTCTGAACTGGCAACAAAAGAGGATCTGGGAAAAGTGAAATCAGAAATAATTACTCAGATAACAGCAATGATTTTGCTCATGGTGCAAGACATGATTAATAAATCTAGAGAGGACACAGATAGAAAATTAGAGGATCTGAGGAACATGATGGAATCCCAACATAGGAAACAAATGGAATCCATAAAACAGATACAAACAGATTTCCAAGAGATTAAAAACTCCATCGAAAGTTTGCGCAGCAGAATGAACCAATGTGAGGATAGATTTTCAGATATAGAAGATAAGATTGCAATTAGTGAGGAGGAGAAGAAAAATTGCTTCAAAATTGTAAGGGAACATGAGAAATCAATCCAGCAGCTGCTAGACGATGCAAAGAAGAATAACATAAGACTGATTGGAGTCAATGAAGAAAGAGGAGAGAGTGCAGATGACATAAAAAAACTCTTCACAGAAGTGATGGCAGAAAACTTCCCAAGCAGGGGAAAAGAACTTGACATACAGATAAGTGAGGCATATAGGACTCCAGCTAGCCTTAATCAAAAAAAAATATACACATAGGCATATAATAGTTAGGATTCCAGAAATCCAACAGAAGAACAAAATTCTACAAGCAATGAGAGAAAAGAAACAAATCACATACAAAGGAAAGCCCATCAGAATCACAGCAGACTTCTCAGTGCAAACCCTCAAGGCAAGAAGAGCTTGGAGTGATGGATTTCAAGCCCTAAAGGAAAACAGCCTCCAACCCAGATTGATGTACCCTGCAAAACTATCTTTCAAAATTGATGGAGAAATAAGATACTTTCATGATAAAGAGCACCTCAGGAACTTCATGAATACCAAACTGGCACTCCAAAAAATTTTAGACAATACCCTAGGAAAAGACAATGAGGATCACAACCCCAGGAAACCCAGCAGAATGAATCCATTGGGCTTGACAAATAAAATGCAAAGGGGGAGGAGAATTCAACATAAAGAAAACGTCATGACAAGGCTTTTAAAACTTTTACCTTCATCTCCCTAATGAGGGTATAATTCAATCTTATTATTGTACTGATTAGTATTTTTTTGATTCTAGAGTTGCACACCTTTCCTTGTGCTATACTGGCTATTTATCATCTTCTTATGTCTACATTTTAATTGGGTTGTCTATTAATGAGCTCTAAGAATTCTTTATATATTCTGCTCATAGGTTATATGCATTGTAAATATGGTCTGTTTAAGGACTACTTTTCATTTTAATGATGTCATTTAAAGTTCTAAATTTTGATGGAATCCCATTTATCAATTTTTTTCTTTTATACATCATGTTTTTTGTATCCTAGGTAGTTCTTGCCTACCTTGAATTCATAAATATTTTCTCTTATAATTTCTTCTTAAAGTTTTATACTTTTAGGCTTTCATATTTAGGTTCATAGATCCCTTCAAGTTATTTTCATGTATGGACAAAAGGGGTTGAGGTTAATTTTTTATATACGGATACCAGGTATTCTGGTGCTGTTTGCTGCAAACACTATCTCTTCCTCGGCTCTTGAATTGAGCTTATATTCTATAAAATGCTAATGTTAAATAATCTTTCAAAACTCAGTGGACCATATATGTGTGGTTCTATTTCTAGATTCTCTGTTTTATTCCAATGATCTATGTGTCTTTCCTTACAACAACACTGCCTTGATTACTGTAGCTTTAGAAGAAGTCTTAAAATTAGATACTAAATGTCTTCCAACACTGTTTTTGTTTGTTTGTTTTTTTTAAACTTTTCTAGGTCCTTTGTACTCTTACATAACTTTTAAATTTCAATATCCAATTCTTCATTTATAGCAAGTATACATAGACCTGAATTTTTATATATACCTTGTGTTTTCTAATCCTGCTAAATTCAAATACAAGTTCTAGGGGCTCCTAGAGATTTCTTAGTATTTTCTCTGTGGATGATCATTTCATCTACATGCAAAGAGTTTGCTTCTACCTTGCCAATCCTATCCTAATTGTGTAATTTTGTTGCCAGACTATTTTGGTGGGCCTAGGTTTCAAAGTTTAATGGACAGATAAAGAGTAAGCATATCTGCCCTTGTTCCCCACCTTAAGGAGAAAGCATTGTATCTTTTCCATTCATATAAGGCATTCTCACTGGAAATATGGAGTACATGTCTTTAATCTGTTGAGAAGGTTCTGTTTTACTTCTAATCTCCTGATAGCTTTTACCATAAACAGCTGTAGAATTTAGTCTGATACTTTTTCTCCAACTAGTGACAGGATCACATGGCTTTTTCCTTTCCTTTGTTAAAATGATGACTTTTGGGGGTGGATCTTCCAATGCTGAACCAACACTGCCATCCCTATAACAAAACCACTTTCTACATCCTGCCAGATCTGACTTCCAAGAGTTTGTTTTGTTAAACAAATTTCTATCTATGTTCATACTTTTTTCTTCTATTATCTTTATCCAGTTTTAGGATTAGCACAATGTTGAGTTCCTAAAATGAGGAGAGAAGTGTTCCTTCTTTTTTCTGCTTTGTTTGATATAATTTATCAGTTAAAATGTTTATGAGCCTGCTGTTGTCATATAGGTAAGTTTTCAAGCTAGGAATATACTTTCTTTAATAGGTGCTATTCAAATTTTATATTTCCTCCAGAGTTAGTTTCATTAATTTGTCTTCCAAGGTACTTCTTAGACGTTGTCAAATTTATTTCAAAAAAGATTTTTGTAATATACTTTCTACATCCTTTGAAATTCTGTAAAATCTGTGGTAATGTCTCCTAGATCTTGATATTGTAATTTAAAAAATGTATAATTGATATTGTGTAACAGGAAGAAAAGGTCTAAAGGAGCAGGGGAAATGAGAGGGGTAGGGGAGAGGAAAAAAGGGAAAAGAAAAAATATGAGAAAAGGAAAAAAATGGAAACAAGGTCTTTGCAAATAGGGAAGGGTGGAGGGGGTG
The DNA here is from genome assembly GCF_053883595.1 of Heterocephalus glaber. Classification (NCBI taxonomy): domain Eukaryota; kingdom Metazoa; phylum Chordata; class Mammalia; order Rodentia; family Bathyergidae; genus Heterocephalus; species Heterocephalus glaber. Next base: position 27,974,933 of record NW_028258147.1, read on the forward strand.
AAGGGAGGGCAAGGGAAGGGGAAAAAAAATAAGAACCAAGATACTCATGTAATGGTACAAGATCCCAATGATGAATGTAACTGTGTTTTATACCTAAAATGTATCAATAAACTAAATGGGAAAAAAAGTACCTTAGGAACTTCATGATTACCAAACCAGCACTCCAAAAACATTTAGACAATATCCTAGGAAAAGAGAATGAGGATGACAACCGCAGGAAGTCCAGCAGAATGAATCCCCCAGGCATGACAAGAAATTAAAAGCGAAGGGGGAGAATCCAACAAAAAGAAAAAGTCATGACTATAAGTCAATGCATAGCTGTTATAACCATCAATGTTAAGGGTCTCAATTCACCAAACAAAAGAAATAGACTGGCAGAATGGGTCAAGAAGCAAGATCCAACAATATGCTGCATACAAGAAACACACTTAATTCAAAAAGAAACTCATAGAATGAAAGTTAAAGAATGGAAAACAATATTCCATGTGACAGGAACCCAAAATAAAAAGCAGGAGTAGCTATCCTCTTTAAAGATCAAGTGGATTTCAAACCAAAATCTGAAGCACTTCTGGCCCCAAGAATTTCAGATAAGGGATAGTCAACTTGTGTGTACAAATCTATTGTGAATATGTGTTTTCAGTCCTCCTAAGTAAAAACTTAAGAACAGAACTGTTGGTTCTTAACAATAATGCAAGAAATTTCTATATTATTTTCCAAAATGGTTTTATCATTTTACATTCACATTAGCAGTATTAGAAAGTTCTAACTGGTTCAGACCTAAGTTGACATCTGTTCTTTAAAACTTTTAACTTAATCTCCCTAATGAGTGTATAATATGATCTTATTTTACTGATTAGTATTTTTCTGATTCTGGTGTTGCACACTTTTCCTTGTGCTATACTGGCTATTTGTCATGTGCTTGTGTCTACTTTTTAATTGGATTTTCTATTAACGAGGTGCAAGAGTTCTTTATATATTCTGGTCATAGGTTATATGTATTATAAATATGTTCTATTTAAGGACTACTTTTCATTTTCTTAATGATGTCTTTTGAAGTTCTAAATTTTGATGGAATCTCATTTATCAACTTTTTTCTTTTATACATCATGTTTTTTGTATCTTAGGTAATTCTTGCCTACCCTAAATTCATGAACATTTTTGCTTATAATTTCTGCTTAAAATTTCATAGTTTTAGTCTTTCATATTTAGGTTCATAGATCCTTTCAAGTTATTTTTATGTATGGAAATAAAGAGTTGAAGTTAATTTTTTACATACAGATACCAGGTGTTCTAGTACCATTTGTTGAAAACACTATCTTTTCCTCTGCTCTTGAGTTGAGTTTCTGTTCTATAAAATGTTAATGTTAAATAATCTTTCAAAAATCAGTGGACCATGTATGTGTGGTTCTGTTTCTAGATTCTCTGTTTTATTCCATTGATCTATATGCCTTTCTTTACACCAACATTTCCTTGATTACTGTAGCTTTAGAGGAAGTCTTAAAATTAGGTTATAAATGTCTTCCAACACTGTTATTTTTTTCTTTTTACTTTTCTGAGTGCTTTGTACTCCTACATAGCTTTTAAATTTCAATATCTAATTCTTCACTTATAACAAGTATACATAGACCTGAATTTTTATATATACCTTGTGTTTTCTAATCCTGCTAAATTCAAATATAAGTTCTAGGAGCTCCTAGAGATTTCTTAGTATTTTCTCTGTAGGTGATCATTTCATCTACATATAAAGATTTTACTTCTACCTTGCCAGTCCTAAGCTATTTGTTCCTTATATTGCCAGACTATTTTGGTTTGGGCCTGTGTTTCAAAGTTTAATGGACAGATGAAGAGTAAGCATATCTGCCCTTGTTCCCCACCTTAGGGAGAAAGCATTGTATCTTTTCCATTCATAAAAGGCATTTTTGCTGGAAATATGGAGTACATGTCTTTTATCTGTTGAGAAGTTTCTGTTCTACTTCTAGTCTCCTGATAGCTTTTACCATGAACAGCTGTAGAATTTAGTCTAATACTTTTTCTGCAACTACTGACAGGGTCATAAAGCTTTTTCCTTTCCTCTGTTAAAATGATGACTTTTGGGGGTGTGTCTTTCAATGCTGGACCAACACTGCCATCCCTATAATAAAACCACTTTCTACATACTGCCAGATCTGACTTCTAATAGTTTGTTTTGTTAAACAAATTTTTATCTGTGTTCATACTTTTCTTCTATTATCTTTATCCAGTTTTAGTATAAGCACAATGTTGATTTCCTAAAATGAGGAGAGAAGTGTTCCTTCTTTTTTCTGCTTTAAATGTTTGATATAATTCATCAGTTAAAATGTATATGAGTTAAAATGTATATGTTGTCATTTAGGTAGGTTTTCAAGCTAGGAATATACTTTCTTTAATAGGTGCTATTCAAATTATATATTTCTTCCAGAGTTAGTTTCATTAATTTGTCTTCCAAGATACTTCATAGAAGTTGTCATTTATTTCAAAAAAGGTTTTTATAATATAATTTATATATCCTTTTAAATTCTGTAAAATCTGTGGTAATGTCCTCTAAATCTTGATATTGTAATTAAAAAAATGTATAATTGATATTGTATAATAGGAAGAAAATTTCTAAAGGACTTGGGGAAGTAGGAGGGGTAGGGGAAATGAAAGAAGGGAAAAGAAAAAATATGAGAAAGGGAAAAACAATGGAAACAAAGTCTTTGTAAATAGGGAAGGGTGGAAGGGGTGAAGGGAGGGCAGGGGAATGGGGGCAAAAAAAGACCCAAGATACATCATGTAAAGGTACAAGATCCCCATGATGAATGTAACTGTATTTTATACCTAAAATGTACCAATAAACTTAATGGGAAAAAAATAAAAGCATTTTGTGCATCTATTAGGTGATCATGTGATTTTTGTTCTTGCTTCTGTTTAGGTGATGGATTATATTTATTATATGGATTTCATTTATTGATTTGCATATGTTGAACCATTCTTACATTCCTGTCGTAAAGCCTACTTGGTCATGATGTGTGATCTTTTTGATGCTTTGTTGCATTCTATTTGCTAGTATCTTGTTGAGAAGTTTTGCATTCATGTTCATTAAAGAGATTGACCTGTAATTGGATCCTTTTCTGGTTTTGGAATTGGTAATACTAGCTTCCAGGAATGACTATGGGAGTAATCCTCTTTTAATTTCATTAAATTGTTTGAGCAATGTTGATGTTAGATCTTTCCTGCCATTCTTGTAGAATTCAGTGGTGCATTCATTGGCTACTGGATTTTCTTGGTAGATTTCTTATTACATGTTCAATTTTATTATCTGTTATTGGATTATTCCAGGATTTTATATCTTCTTGGTTCAGTGTTGGTAATTTATGTTTATCTAGGAATCTATTAATTTCTTCTGAATTCTCCAATTTGAAATAGTTACTGATAATCTTTTGGATTTCAACAGTGTCTGTTGTGATTTAATCTTTTTTATTTCTGACTGCATTGATTTAGGTCCTTTCCTCTTTTTTTTTTTTTTTTTTTGTAATATTGTGTAGCACTTTGTCCGTTTTGCTTATTCTTTTGATGAAGAACCAACTCTTTGATTCTTTAATGCTTTGTATTTTTTTGTGTCAATTTCATTAATTTCTACTATGATCATTATTATTTTCTTTCTTGTACTTGCTTTGGATTTGGATGGTTCTGGTTTTTCTGTGACCTTGAGGTGTATCATTAGGTTATTTATCGGGACTCACTCTGTTAGTCTGTTATAGGCATTGACAGCTATAAACGTCTCTCTTAGGATGTCTTTCATTGTGTACCATAGGTTCTGGTATATTTTACTGACATTATCATTTGACTCTAGAAAGTGTCTAATTTCTTCCTTGTTTTCTTCTCTACCACATTGATTATTTGAGAGTGTATTGTGTAATTTCCATATGTTTGCATTATTTCTGTTGTTTCTTTTGCCATTGATTTCTAGTTTCATTGTACTATAATCTGACAATATGCATAAGAAAATTTTGATTTTTTTCTGTTTACTTAAGTGTGCTTTATGGGCTAATATATGGACTATTTTGGAGAGAATTCCATGTTCTGCTAAGAATAATGTGTATTTTGATTTTGGGTAGAACACTTTGTTGTGTATCCAATCCATTTATTTTGAAAGTTTGGCTCAACTCTGATATTTTTTGTTGGTTTTCTTTTTTTGTGTGTAGTTGATTTGTCTATTTGTGTCAGTGGGGTATGGAGGTCCTCCACTGTGTTGATATTTATCTGGTCTTTTATGTATAGTAGTATTTGTTTATGATATTTGATGTACTGGTTTTTGGTCCATTTATGTTTATAATTGTTACCTTTTCTTGTTGAATTGTTCCCTTAACTAATATGTAGAGACCTTCTTTGTTTTTCTCTTTTGATCAGTTTTGTCTTGAAGTCCACTTTGTCTGAAAATGGTATAGCTACTCCTGCTTGTTTTCAGTTTCCAGTTGCACAGAATATTTTTTTTCATCCTTTGATTTTTAGTCTATAAATTTCTTTTTGGATTAAATGTGTTTCTTATATAAATGTACTATTGAGTTTTATTTCTTGATCCAGTCGCCAATCTATATCTTTTGATTGGGAAATTGAAACCATTCACATTGAGAGTAATTACAGAAAGGTATTGACTTATTTCTATTATTGCATTATTTTCCTGTTGCTGATTCTCTCTTTTTTCTCTTGTTCAACTTCTCACTTTGCCTGGTGTATTCATTCTATTAAACTGTTTTTGCCATTGTTTTCTTCATTGTCTCTTTCTGGGCATCCTTGAGAATTTTTTTGCAGTGCTGGTTTTGTGGTCATTGAATTATTAAGGTGCTCTTTGTCATGGAAATACCTTGTTTCTCTATCAATTTTGAAAGACAGTTTTGGAGAACATATCAATCTGGATTGGAGTTTTTTCTTTTAGGGCTTGAAACACTTCACTACATGCTCTCTTGGCCTTTTAGGTTTATGTTGAAATGTCTGTTGTAATTCTAAGGGGGTTTATCTTTGTAAGTTATTTGTTACTTTTCTCTAAAGATTTTAAGATTCTGTCTTTGTGTTGGACTTCTGGTATTTTGATTATGATATGTCATTAAGTTCTTTTCTGATCATGGCTATTTGGATTTTTATATGTTTCACTTATGTGTATATTAAATTCTTTCCCTGTATTTGGAAAGTTTTCTGCTATTTCTGTAAACAGCTTTTTAAATGCCATTAATGCTATCTTCTGATTTTTCATTAATTCCAGTTTATCTTAGATTCATGTTTGTGTGTCATGTAGCAGCTGTTGAATCCATTTTTTATGTTCTCTTGTTCTTTTAAGGAATCTCTGAGTATGGTCACTGACACCAGCCATATTTTCTAGTCTGACGCTCTGTCCTCACATTGTTCACTTGTGATTCCCATACTTTCAGTAGAATTTTTAATCTCCCAAATGTCTGTTTGATACCTTTTTATGAACTCTAATTCCTTGCTAAACTGGTCATTCATATTTTTATCATTCTGCTTAGCTCAGCTAGCTTTTTATTATTGTCTTCTGTAAACTTGCATATTGTTTTGCTTATTAAGTCCTTTTTCTGCTTAGTTATATCTTTTTGAGCTAACCAAGTAGTTCATTAAACTGTGTTTTTTAACCTCCTGTGTTACTATTTTGAATAATTCAGCACTGTAGCTTTTGATTTCATCCTTATATGCCCCATGGATCTGCTTTGGGGGAATTGGGAGATTTTGGAGTCATTTTGTTGCCTTGTCTTCTCATATTTGTTTGTTTGTTTGTTTCTTTTTTTCTTTTTGGTGTTACTGAGGTTTGTGGGTTGATTATAGTAGAAACATTTTGTTGCTAGTATAGAGATCTCTTTTGTTATTTTGTGCTTTTCAATGATATATTCTGGATGTGGCTAATTATAGGCCCTTGCCTGTCTCCCAAGATCCAACCACCTCCATTAATTTGGGAGGATAGGATGCAGTATAATTGGCCCAGCACCCAGTTCTCCCTGAGCAGACTGCAGTATCGTCAATGCCACTAAGGCAATCTAGATGTTGGCATACAGAAAAAAATCAATTAATAACAATGCTATGCCACCCTGCCGATAAAAACAAAATCAACAATAATAATAGCAACAAAGACAAACTATACGAACATACCATAAGAACTAATAATGTACCACCCTTAACCATAGAAAAGAGCCAAATATTGATATAGAATATCTCCACTTGCAATACTAAAGAAGTCACAGAAATAGCATAGAATTAACTATCTAAAGATTTGTAAAGTTTAATGGTTACTTTAGATAGAGCAACGTGATATAGGATAAAGAAAGAAGTAAAATCTAAAAACTTAAGCAATGGAGGATGAAAAGGAGAAAAAAGTGAAATAAAGGATCCTATTAAGAAGTAAAAATAATAGGATTAGATAAAAGTAACAAAAGAGAATAAGAAAAAGAAGAAAAAAGAAAATAAAGAGAAAAAGAAAAGGAAGAAGAAAAAATTAAAAGAAAAAAATAATTCCAAGCCCACAAACAAACAAAAAAGAAAATGCATCCAAAAAAAATTCCTCTGTATTTTTGAATGAGTGGTTTCTTTCCAGGGTCTGCAGTCTTGGTATCCAGCAAGTCAGTTTTCTTCACCAAACTTTATGGCCTTGGGTTTGTGAGCTCCCTGTGCTCTAGAGCGCCCTGTGCCCATACACTCACAGCCTTAGTAGCCTTCCAAGCCAAGATGTGTCCTCACTCATGTTAGTAGACAGAGAAAGCAATAAGATCAGTAATCTCTGTGCTGAATGTAGGTAGTGGGGCAGGGCTTCAAGCAGACTTCTGGACTTAATGGCAGCACTGTCAGACCCAGCTGACTCTGAAAGCCATATATGCTGGGGCTGGCTTCCCACTATAGAAGCCGGGACCCCCATGTCTTTCCCAACCTGATCTTAAATTTCTCACTGGGTCTTTGTTTGGCCCATACCCTCTATGCAACTGTCTCTTGTGAGTGTTTCCCATCCAGTCACTGTTGTGATATTGTTCTGTAGTGGTGTGGCTCAGTCTTAAACAATTAACCCCTTTCCAAAATAGCTGCTGTTAAATCTTCTGAAATATGTTGGGTGCTGCACTGGATTTCTTCTCCAACTCTAGCCTGCTATACAGGAGTCACTTTTGGAGTAAAGCCCAGGCTGCTTTTACAGTTTGCAATAACTGGGTTTTTCTTGTGACCAGTGCTGCTGGCCTGGTCCACTGTCTCTCCCTGGAGCTGCTGACCCTCTCTGGGCTCTCCTTCTCTCTCTGAGAATTGGCCTAGTCTACAACCTGCCAATGTCATGTGTACTTTCAATTCAACAAGTATCGAATTCTGTCATTAAAGAGACAGTTAAACTTGTGAAGTGATTAATTCTTTTCTAGATCCTAGTGTTTAGTAGTGGAATTATTTGACTCTTATAGGTTATTATATTTAGTTGATCTGATATTTACTTGGAAGAAGTGATAAAATTATCTATTACCAGCACGTATCAGGGTCACAATGAATGCAATAAAAGGAATGTATTTGATATTAATGAACAAAAGGGTATTGTGGCTGGTGATTCTTTTGAGTGTCCACTGGGTTTTGATTAATGATAAGGTATATATTGAGTACATTCTTGATTGATTCCACTTTTATTTATTTTGCAGTGCTGAGAAGTGAACCTGAGGCCTAAGCATGCTAGGCAAGGTTTCTACTGAGCGACATCCACCAATTGATCCTATTTTTAAGCACTCATATTACCTATATATAATCTATTTCTAATGGATTAAGCATCAAAGGTTGAGCAAATGTAATGCATCATTGCCCATTACTAGGGCAACCAATCATTATGCAATGATGTTGCACTTTCCATAGTCCTCTCAGGTAAATAAATTAGAAATAAATGAGATACCCAGTGCTATGCATGTTAGACTTCTACTACTTTGTGGCTTTTACCAGGAACTTTAAACCTGGGGAATGGGGAGACCTTCTTGTGAATTCGTATTTGTAGAGATGACATTTAAAGAGTAGTACTAATACATTCATTATAATTTCTTCTCATGGGCATAGACAGTGAGCTTTCATAAGAAATTTTTTGGCATGTGATGTCTTTTAAATTTCAAAGCAGAAAATAGATTTTAAGCCATTTTTCTTGTAAATTCTCTAACTGGCTTCTTTTGGTTTTGGGATATGAAATTTTATGAATTAATAGTACCTGTTGTAATTATTATACCAGTTTCAGAAAGAAAGTAATCTTTCACAAACCTAAATTTGACCTTTCTTCTTAAATTACCTTACTGTGGTGATTTTTCAAAGTAAAACATCATATTTGCTGTTTTTTTGCTAGGTATATGTTTAATAATATACACCCTTTCTGTGCCAGACTTGTGAGATAAATAGTGCTCATATGCTCTTCAAAATAGAACCTGTTTTTGTTTTGCATGTCAGGAAAGTAAGTTTATATAAAAATTTAAAAGTCAGCTCTTCTTTCCACTTAAAATGAGGGATATTGACTCCACGAGTCAGTCCTGGATAGTTGTACAAAATTTTATTTCAGCAATTCATTTTGTAAATGTTTATTGAATGTTTGTAGTATTCCAAGTGTTGTTGCAGGGGCTTGGGACATTATCATAACAAAAGAGGTAAAGATCCTTCATATATGGAGATTATATTCCATTGGGAAAAAATATAATAAATAAGAAAGTTTACAGTATATATCATGTCTCAAGATAAAAACTGTGATGGAAAGTGAGCCAGGTAAAGGGGAAAAGAGAGATGTGATCATGTTTTAAGTTAATGGCCTATGAGAAGGCTCCCTTTGAGCAGATGCCTGAAAGGAGTAAGCAAGGGAGCCTTGTGGAGTGGTGGGAAAGAGCATCTTAGAAAGAGGAAGAGTTTGTGCAAAAACCTGGGTACCTGGCATACTCAAAGAAGAGCAGAGACCAGCTGAACTGGAGATAATGTCAGAGAGATAGCAGCAGTAAGGCTGAGGAATGGCCTGTAGCTACATAGACTGATAAGATCTTTGGTTTTTCCACTGAGTGAAGTGAGGAGCCACTTGCTAGAATTTCACTAACAGCATGATGTGTTCTGATTTTCTTTTTGAAAGAATGACTGACTCCTAGGCTGAGAACAGACTGTGACAGTACCATTATTGTGCCAAGGAGGCTATTGCAGAAATCTAGACAATTTCAAATGGCATTCAAAAATCTAGTTCATAGAACTTTAGCTCCTTAGGAAAGAATGTATATATAATGCGATGTTCCTGGAAACAAACATATAACAGAAAACATTCTGTAATGACAAAATTGGTGCCTGATATGTAAGTCTGATTGCAAACCTATCCACTGAACTTTAGGTTATTGAACCATAATGAAGTGTATTTTCTCTCTTTCTCTCTGACAGTAGCACAAAACAAAATAGTTCACCTGAGGTGCTTCGTTATTGTACATTTGGCAAGAACAAAGGTGGAATCCATCTCCTTTCCGCTCTGCTCAATCTATGGTTATTATATGCTGAAATTTGGGGAAACTATCAGGTATAGGATATACATTTAACAGAAGTACTTCTTGCATTACCTGACTTCCCTACTAGAGTCTAATAATCTATTTTACAGTTTTAAATTTTGTGTGTTTATTTATCAGGAAAGCAGATCTTTAAAAGCTTTTATCATGTGCCCAATGAAATTGGCTTCAAAAATTAGCAAGACTCTGGAATCTGGTCACCCATTCCTGAGTTTTTGTAATCCCTCAGGTCTTGCTCTTTCCCTGTGACAGCTGTGTACCCTGTTTCCTCTTTTTGCAGAGATTTCCTTTGCTTCCTACCCACCGCAATGGTTGACTCTTAGTTATATAGCTGGGCTAATATTAGAGAATATTTTCTATGGAAGCCTTTCCTAGCTTCTTAAACTTGTTTTTCTTTGGGGGTCCCATGGTACAGTGGATAATTCCCATCATAGCTTTTTTCAAATGCTCATTTTCTTATCTAGTGACCAAACTGTAAGACTGGCAGATGACTCATTTATTATTGTATTCTAAACATCTAAAGATATCTGGCACATAGACTCAAAAGAAAAAGAATGAGTCTTGATTCTAACTGTAATCAATATTTATAATTTTATATTTTTCAGAGCATTTATTCAGCAAATATTAGTGACAGTATACTATGTGCTGGGTACTGTACAAAGTGCTGGGAATAGAAGTGACTATGACAGCTAAAACCCTGCGTACTATGGAGAATAGATTCTATGGTCTCCATCGACCTTCCCTTATATCCATTAGATTAAAAAAATATGAATCATACAGTGGATGAAAAGAAGAAAATAAGGACCAGTGGACTGGGTCTCTTGGCTCTTTACCTTATAAATGTACTAAACAATATAACTTCATTTAATACATTGACTTAATATTTATTTAATACCTGGTAAGCTGGCACCAACATTTTAAATTCATAGTGAACTACAAGTCCATATAACCTGATTTATGACATCTGTACAAAGCAGTTTTCTTTTTTTACCCTATCTTTATTCCTTTTATTTATTTCTCTTGTCTAATTGCCATGGCTAATATTTCCAAAAGTATGCTGAACAAGAGTGGTGATAGTGGACATCCTTGTCTTGTTCCTGATTTTAATGTGAAGGGTTTCAGTTTTTGACCATGTAGTATGATATTGGCTGTTGTTTTTGCATAAATGGCTTTTATCAGATTGAGGTAGAGACCATCTATTCCAATTTTTTGTAGGGTTTTTTTAATCATAAATGCTTGTTGCATTTTGTCAAATGCTTTTTCTACATCTATTGAGGTGATCATATGGTTTTTGTCCTTGGCTTTATTGATATAGTGTATTACATTGATTGATTTGCTTATGTTGAACCATCCCTGCATCCCTGGGATGAATCCCACTTGATCAGGGTGTATGATCTCCTTGATGATCTTCTGCATTCTATTTGCCAGTATCTTATTAAGGATTTTTGCATTTATGTTCATTAGTGAGATTGGCCTATAGTTCTCCTTTTCAGTTGGGTCTTTCTCTGCTTTGGGGATCAAGGTGATGCTTGCTTCCAGGAATGAATTTGGGAGTATTGCTTCCCTTTCAATTTCATTGAAGAGTTTAGACAGTAGTGGCAGTAGTTCCTCTCTAAATGTCTTGTAGAATTCAGCAGTGAAGCTATCGGGATCTGGGCTTTTCTCAGTTGGTAAGTTTTTAATTATGTTTTTAATTTCATTGATTGATATTGTGTTGTTTAGAATTTTTAGGTCTTCTTTGTTCAACTTTGGTAATTCATATGTATCTAGGAATCTGTCCATTTCTTCTGTGTTTTCCATCTTATTGGCATATAGGTTCTCAAAGTAGGTATTGATGATTCTCTGGATTTCTTCTTGGGTCCATTGTAATTTTATCCTGTTCATTCTAAATTGCATGGATTTGGGCCTTTTCTTTCCTTTTTCTGATAAGGTTGGCTAAGGGTTTGTCAATTTTGTTTCTTCTTTCGAAGAACCAACTCTTGGCTTCATTGATTTTTTTGTATTGTTCTCTTTGTCTCTATTGCATTGATTTCTGCTCTGATCTTTATAATTTCCTCCCTTGTATGAGGTATGGGTTTATTCTTGTTTTCTTTTTCTAGAAGCTTGAGGTTCAGCATCAGGTTGTTTAATTGGGCTTGGTCTGTTTTCTAATATGAGTATTCACTGCTATTAATTCCCCTCATAAGACTGCTTTCATAGTGTCCCATAGATTCTGATATGTTGTATTGTCATTTTCATTTAATTGAAGGAACTGTCTCATTTCTTCTTTAATTTCCTCTCTGACCCATTGGTTATTCAGAAGTGTGTTGTTCAATTTCCATGTGTTTATGTAATTTTTGTGTTTTCTTTTGCTATTGATCTCCAATTTCATCGCACTATGGTCTGATAATATACAGGGGATAACTTCAATTCCTTTGCACTTACTTAAACATGGTCTATGCATGAGTATGTGGTCTATTTTGGAGAATGACCCATGTGCAGCTAAGAATGTGTATTCTGATTTTGTAGGATGGAACACTCTATAAACATCTGTTAAGTTCATTTGTTCAAAAGTTTGATTGAGTTCTAGTATTTTGTTGCTTATTTTCTGTCTAGTTGATCTATCTATTTGTGACAGTGGGGTATTGAGGTCCCCCACTACTATTGTATTAGTGCTTATCTGATTTTTCGTGTCCATTAGTATTTGTTTTATGCAGTTGGGCAGACTAGTATTTGATGGATAGATATTTATGATTGTCATCTCTTCCTCTTGGATTGTTCCTTTACAAGGGTGTAATGTCCTTCTTTGTCTCTCTTAATCAATGTTGGTTTGAAATCCACTTGATCTGCAAAGATGATAGCTACTCCTGCTTTTTTTTGGTTCCTGTCACATGGAGTATTGTTTTCCACCTTTAACTTTCAGTCTGTGAGTTTCTTTTTGAATTAAGTGTGTTTCTTGTATGCAGCATATTGTTGGATCTTGCTTCTTGACCCATTCTTCCAGACTATTTCTTTTGTTTTGTGAATTGAGACCATTAACATTGGTGGTTATAACTTATATATATTGATTTATCATTGTCATGACCTTTTCTTTTTGTTGGATCCTCCCCCTTTGCTTTTAATTTCTTGTTGTGCCCAGGGGATTCATTATGCTGGGCTTCCTGCCATTGTCATCCTCATTGTCTTTTCCTAGGATTTTGTCTAAAAGTTTTTGGAGTGCTGGTTTGGTATTCATGAAGTTCCTAAGGTGCTCTTTGTCATGAAAATATCTTATTTCTCCATCAATTTTGAAAGATAGTTTTGCAGGGTACATCAACCTGGGTTGGAGGCTGTTTTCCTTTAGGGCTTGGGATATGTCATTCCAAGTTCTTCTTGCCTTGAGGGTTTGTTCTTCTGTTGGGTTTCTGGAATCTTAACCATTATATGCCTATGTGTAGATATTTTTTGATCATGGCTTCTTGGAGTCCTATATGCCTCACTTACCTGTATGTCAAGTTCTTTTCCCCTGCTTGGGAAGTTTTCTGCCATAACTTCTGTGAACAATTTTTTTATGTCATCTGAGCTCTCTCCTGTTTCTTCATTGAATCCAATGAGTGTTATGGTCTTTTTTGCATCATCTAGCAGCTGCTGGATTGATTTCTCATGGTCCCTTACAATTTTAAAGCAATTTTTCTTTTCCTGGTCACTAATTGCAATCTTATCTTCTATATCTGAAATTCTGTCCTCACATTGGCTTATTCTACTGCATAGACTTTCAATGGAGTTTTTAATCTGGAAATCTATTTGCATTGATTTTATGGATTCCATTTGTTTCCTATGTTGGCATTCCATCATGTTTCTCAATTCCTCTATTTTTTCTTTTTATCTGTGTCTGCTCTAGATTTATCAATCATATCTTGCACTATGGACACAATCTCTGCTGTTATCTGAGAAATTATTTCTGATTTCATTTTTTCCACATCTCTTTTGTTGCTAGTTCAGGGAGTCCAGGTGGTTGAGTATCTCTCAGAGTGTTTCATCTCATTTCCCTTTGGGGTTGCTGTAGGTGATCTGGAAGTCTGTTTCTGAGGCTTGTTTGCATGTCTTCTCATTTTGACAGGGTGGGAGGGTGGGGGCGTATGATGCTGCTGGTGCTCACGTGGTTTGCCTCCTCTTTGCTGGGAGTGGTGCTAGGTTGGCCTGGAAGCCTCCTCCTCTGTTCTGGGAGCTGTGGCACGTTGAATTGGGAGCCTCTTCCTCTGTGTTGGGAGCTGTAGCACAATGACCCCGAAGCCTCTTATGTGCTGGGAGTGTTGTTAGGTTGGCCTGGAAAGCTCCTACTCTGCCCTGGGAACTGTAGTATGTCAACTGGGAAGCCTCCTTTTTCCAAAGCAGTTTTCTACAAATCTGAAAAGTCTGTTAAAATGCATTCTCTCATATACTAATTTAGTAATGGTTTGTGTTTAATAATAAAGACTGTTGTGTAAGATGGGACCAGAAACTTGTAAGACTGGGTTCAAATACCACACACTAAAATTAAGCTATTCCTTCTGAATCATAGAATACATGTGTTCATTACCATTTCTCAATGCTTATGGTGATGGAATTATAACCAACCTTGCAAAGAGGAAGCAAAATGTCCTAAAGTTTAACTGTGGTTCTTTGCTGATGAGATAATGAATTGGAACTGATCCTAATGTCAGCCACTGTGCAAACTAGTTTCCTGGAGTATGTAGCTGATGGTAGATTTTTAAAGTGACAAAAGACTCAGAGCAACACCTTACTCACTGGAAAAGTTTCTTATTGACTGTTTTTTGCTTATTTTGGAAAAAAAGCCTCCAATATTAGCAATGTTTTTGCCCTTCATCTTGCATACTTGCTCTTTGATATTCAGTCTGCATGTTTAAAAGTGAGTTAAGCTCAGGCAGCAGGTAGGAAAAACTTGAGGGGTTCTTATGAATTTGGAGCAAGAATCATTTCCAGCATATTTGAGAAACATTAATGACATCTTGACTGGGAGGTAGAGAGCTGTGGGTGATATGAAAAGCACTTGAAGAATTTCACATGGAAAAGAGACCCAATACAAATCATGTCTTAAAAGAGTAGTTCTGGAAGCAGATGATAACTAGTCTGTAGAAGAAAAAGAGGTGAGATAGGAAGAAATTGTAAAAAAACAAGTGAGAGATGGTGGTGGTTTAGCCAAGGATGGTAATAGTGGGAGTAGTAGGGAGTGGTTTGATTTTAGATTGATTATGGGGTATAGTATAAATAAAGTATTCAAAGAAAGACTAAGATTTTTTACCTGAATGACTGGAAGGATGGAGTTGCAATTTTCTGAAGTAAGAGACATTATAAGAAGTGGGTAGATAAAGAAGAAATCAAACTTTTAAATTGGGCCTGTAAAGCTAAACCTTCCAATGGAGCTATTAAGTAGGCATCTAAGGATAGAAATCTAGAGTTCAGAGGAGAGGTTAGGACAAGAAATAAAATTTTGTTCAAGGTATATAGGTAGTATTTAAAGTCTTGAGACTAGATGAGGACATGTGGAGAGTGAGTGGATACAGAAGAGAGGAAATTCTAGGACTGGGTGCAGCACCCTCTAGTGTTTGGAGGCTTTTATAATGAGGAAGATCCAGAAAAGGGCACTGAGATGGAGTAGCCAGTGAGCGGAAAGGAAACCAAAAGAATGTGGCAGACCAGAAACCAAGTGAAGCTGTGTTTTAAGGACAGTTAATTTTGGTGCTGCTGATCAGATGAGAACTGAAACATGATCATTAGATTTGACAACATGAAAGTCACTGATGACCTTGACAAGAGCTGTACACACATGGGGATCAGAGAGAAAAAAAAGAATGAAAAATCTTAACTAATGAATCTGGGTGAAGGGACTATGGGAAATATTTGTATTTTCTTTGTACTTTTTCTGAGTTTGAAATTTCTGTAAAATAAGATATTTTAAAAAGCAGTGAATGGTAAGAAATGAAGACATAGTATAAAGATGACATTCTGAAAAGAGGAGGATAAAGATAGAGTAATAGAGCCATGTGTGACTAGGTAAGATTTCTTTTTTAAATGGTGGGAGATATCACAGTATGTTGTATACTAATGGAAATGAGGAAATTTTTTTGTGTGATGCTAAAGAGAAAGGAATTTTTAGGCATGTTCTTTATCTTTCAAATAGAAAACAACTTTTTTGTACTGGGGATTGAACTCTGGACCTTGCGCTTGTGAGGCAGGCAGCAGAACCACTGAGCTAAATCTCTGGCCCAGGAAACCACTTCTAATCCCCTTCTCTTCCAACAGAAGAGTCATTTTGGAGCATTCTTAAGGGAGCCTGAGCCCCCATGCTCTTTGGAAATTCCTAGGAATGGAAACACATTCTTAGATTGCATACCTTCCAATGACATTGCAACAAATTCAAAGAGCTTTTTAAAAATTTACTTATGAAAACTTTGCATACTTTGTCATATCCACATTCCTCATAACATGGAAAGTTGTGAAAATCTCCTTTTCTTCTGCACTTCTAGTCTGTAATGTTCATTTCAGTTCACAGTGTTGTATGCAGCTTCCATATGTTAGACTATATATACACACACAAATAGCCCAACATTCTTTAAAATCACTTATACATAACTTTCCTGAGTTGTTTTTCTTCCAGTCAACATAGCACGGATGTCTTCCAAATCACAGTTTACTATATTTTAACAACTGTATAGTTGTTCAATAAGTGAATGCAACATAATTTATTAATATATTGCCTTATTTTAAATAGTATTTTAAAATTTTCCCACATTTTCTCATATATATACTAACACTTCCATTTTAATATTTTATTTATTTATTTAGATTTTTATCAGTACGTGTCTGCAGTACATAATGATTACATTCACTGTAGGGAATTGGTACGTGTACAAAACACATTTCAATTCTTTTTTCCCCTCCACCCCCTTTTATTTTTCCAAGATCAGATTCATTATCATATAAAACTGTATAAATTTAATTATCATGTATATGGATTAAAAACCAGGCTAATGGACTGAAGAACATATAAAAGGTGTAAGGACAATTGTACTAAGTCAAGGTACATTGTTAGATGTGTTGTCTGTGCTGAATTTTAATACTTTTCTCTTTCTTTTTTCCTGCTGTCTTTTACATATATGTGTGTGTGTGTGTGTGTGTGTGTCTGGGGGGGTGTGGGTGTATGTGTATGTGAATTTTTTCATACAAGAGAAACCATGTAGTATTTGAGCTTGTGTGTCTTAGTTACTTCACTTTATAGTCTCAAGGTACATCCATTTTCCTACAAATAACTCAAGTTTATTCTTTATGGCAAAGTAGTCTCCACTGTGTATAAATGCCACATTTTCTTTATCTATTCTTCTGTTGATGGACATATAGACTGTTTCCAAGATTAGGCATTATGAATTGCACTGCTAGGAATATGGACATGCAGATATCACTGTGGCATGATGTCCTTAACTCTTTTGAGAAGATACCTCGAAATGGAATAGCTGGGTCAAATAAATTTCTCTTTTTAGTTTTTTGAGGAATCTCCATACTGATTTCCATAATGGTTGTATCAGTTTACTGTCCTACCAGCAATGAAGAAATGTTCTTTTCTCCCCAAAGCCTTGCCAGCATTTGTTATCGGTTTCTTCCTTGATGGTAGCCATACTTTTTGGCATGAGATGGGATCTCAGTGTTGCTTTAATTTGCATTTCTTGAATGTCCAGTGATTTTTTTTTCACATATTTATTGGTCATTTGTATTTCTTTTTTTTTTCATGCCTCAAACTTTTTATTTGCAACTACATGATCTCACACAACTTTTCCAAACAACAACATAAAATAGATTTTCTTGTATTATAAATAACTTACATACTCTCCATAAAGTAAATGTTTAAAGGTGCTGGAACAGATCATCCACTCCTACAGTGTATTTGTATCCAACACAGTTGATGCACAATATATAAATGCTCAAGTCCAATATTAAAAGCTCAGGCACTTGACTAATAAAGTTTCTCAAACTATATCAATATATCTAAAGTGCAATATGTTTTCTTTAAGAAAGATTATTCTCAATAACTTCTCTATAAAAATAAGTTTAATGGTTTGATTCATCTAACTTCACTACTATGAATATGAACTTTTAATGTGTCGTAAGGTATAATCTACCTTTTTTTTCAACAGCATATCAAGAGAATCAAAAGGAGCTAGTGAGGTGCTAACATGTGAGGATTAATCCAGTGATTCCGGTCACAGTGCATTCCAGGAGGAGGTACCCATGTCACTGGAATTGAGCGATATGGTTTATTCTTCCTTCCCTGATTTGGATAACCAAATGGAACAGGAGGAGGGCAGTGACTCTGATGACCATTTCCTCGGTACATTCCTGGCTTTTTCCTGGGCAAAGGTTGCCACATTGGAAGAGGTGGGAATATCAGTTCTGAAATCTGGTACACAGGGTTTGGGGTTGCAGTCAGTGAACTGGGCTTCATTTCTACTTCCTTACTTATTTCTTCATCTGAAGAAGAAGACCCTGAATGATAATCAGAGGTGACCTTATCAAGGGCTCTGGTAACTTTCTTGGAGATACCATCTTTGCTCTCATCTTCATTTTGAAAGCTAGCAACAATGAATGCATTGTTTTTCTCTCCATACGGACAACACACCTCACATGGGTCCACCCAGAGAGTGAACTCTTTGGGCAGGCCAAGGTCACTGTGTAAGATGCAGCTATTCTCACAGGCTTTTAAGACATCAGGATCAACTCTGAAACTAATTGACACGAATGCATCTGTAGGCCTGTCCTTTTGATGGTTTTTCTGGATACCAGTGGTTCTTGTATTTTTCCTGAAGTATTTGAGTTAATTTCTCAGCAAATCTCTCAACTGCCTCTTTTTTCAATTTATCATGTTTTTGAACAAGCCTTGTGAAAAAGAAGACAACAGCAGCAATTTCGTTCTTCATTTTTCCCGCCGCGGCGCTGCAGCTCGGGGCTGCAGATTCCGCGGCCCTGATTGCGTCCAGGCAGCAAACTGAGGGCGCCGGTTTGGCGGGTCCCCGCTGGGCTACAGGGAACGCAGGGAGCGCTATTCGGCGCGTGCGTCGTCGGGCGGCAGAGCGCGCTCGGAGAAGCCTGTCTGGCGGGCGGGCGCCAGCAAGCGCGATCCCGAGGCAGCCCTCGGGGAGGGGGCCTCGAGGCCCCGGGCCATTTGTATTTCTTCATCTAAGAAGTGTCTATTCGTTTCAGATGCCCATTTTTAATTGGGTTTTTAAATTTGGAGCTGGTTCTTTATATACTCTAGATATTAGTCCTTTGTCTGAGGAATAGCTGGCAAAAAAGTTTCCCATTCTGTAGGTTGTCTCTTAACTCTGCTGCTGGTTTCCTTGGCTGTTCAAAAGCTTTTTAATTTGATGTGATCCCATTTGTTGATTCTTGGTATAATTTCATGTGCAACTGGGGTTTTGTTCAGAAAGTCTATGCCTATACATATTTCTTCAAGAGTTTTGCCTATTTTGTCTTCCAGAAGACTAAATGTTTCTATTCTAATGTTTAGATTTTTGATCCATTTTGATTTTAGTTTATTGTGTAGTGGAAGATTTGGGTCTAGATTCAACCTTAGGTATATAGATTGCCAGTTTTGCCAGCACCATTTGTTGAAGAGGCTATTATTCCTCCAGCAAAGGGATTTGGCTCCTTTGTCAAAGACAACATAGCTGAGTGTGCCTGGAGTTGTTCTTTTGTTTTCCATTCTGTTCCATTGATCTATGAGGTTTTTTTTTCCAATACCATACTTTTTTTTTTTTCAATCATTGTAGCCTTGTAATATAACTTGAAGTCCAGGACTGTGATGCTCCCTGCCTTGCCTTTGTTGCCCAGAATTGCTTTTGCTATTCTAGATCTCTTGTGGTTCCATATGAATTTCAGGATTGCTAAATCCTAATGTTAAAACTACAGTGTGTAGTTTTATGTTCTGTTATACATTACAGTGTTACATGTAAGAGTTATGCAAATAAAAGCAAAGTAATCAAGTTGAAGTTTCCTTTGACCATTTCATTGGTCTGAATTCATTTAATGATCTAGTAGCCGGAATAGAGTGTGGTCTTTAAACAAGGAACGTATGTGAAACAGTTTTGGAAGTATGGCTATTTTGACTATATTGGCTCTGCCTATCCAGGAACAGGGGATATCTTTCCATTTTCTGATAGTCTCTTCAATCTCCTTTTTCAGAGTGTTATAGTTTTCATTGTACAGGTCTTTCATTTTCTTTGTTAGGTTAATTCCTAAAGATCTCATTTTTCTTATTGCTATTGTAAAAGAAATTAGGTCCCTAATTTCTCTCTTGCTGAATTTATTATTCATGTACAGGAATACTGTTGTTTTTTAGTATTGATTTTGCATCCTACTATACTACTGAATTTGGATATTTAGTTCTAGGAATCTTTTGGTGGAGTTTTTGGGGTGTTCTATGTAGAGGATCATGTCATATAATGATAATTTAACTTCTTCCTTTCAAATACATATCCCTTTTATTTATTTCTCTTGCCTAATTGCTCTGGCTAATGTTTTGTGTACTGTATTTTTGGGGGGTTTTTTTGGTACCAGGGATTGAACTTGGGACCTTGCACTTGCAAGGTAGGCAGTGGAACCACTGCACTAAATTCCTGGCCCTTGTGTACTGTATTGAACAGGAGTGGTTATAGAGGATATCCTTGTCTTGTTCCTGATTTTAGCAGGAAAGCTTTCAGATTCTCTCCTTTCAGTGTGCTGTTGGCTGTTGGTTTGTAACAGATGGCTTTTATCAGGTTGAGGTAAAGATCTTCTATTCATATTTTCTTCAGGGTTTTTATCATGAATAGATGTTGAGTTTTGTCAAATGCTTTTTCTGTGTCTAGTGAGATGATCATGTGATTTTTGTCCTTGTTTCTGTTCGTGTAGTGTATTACATTTATTGATTTGCATATTTTGAACCATCCTTGCATCTCTGAAATGTATCCTACTTGGTCATGGTGTATGATCTTTTGATGATTTGCGGCATTCTGTTTGCCAGTATCTTTTCTGTGGGGGGGTTACTGGGGATTGAACTTGGAATCTTCCCCTTGCAAGGCAGACAGCAGAACCACTGAGTTAAATCCCTGGCCCATGTTTGCCAGTATCTTATTGAGGATTTTTGCATCTATGTTCATTAAAGAGATTGGTCTGTATTTCTCTTTCTTTATTGAGTCCTTTTCTGGTTTTTGAATCAGGGTAATTCTTGTTTCCAAGAATGACTTTGGGAATCCTGATTACCTTTCAATCTCTTTAAAAAGTTTGAGGAGTAGTGGCATTAAATCTACTCTAAAGTTCTTAGAGAATTTGACACTGACTCCATCAGGACCTGAGCTTTTCTCAACCCCTTATCAGTCCAATTATTTAAATACAGGATGATCAAAAACTACATATTTTTTCATTAATTTTTATAAGATAATATAACAGTTAATATAAAATAACAATTTTATCAAACTTATTCAGTATAAGAACTGACCGGTTGGAAGGTCACCTGCCTGAGTAATGCGTGTGCTAGTCAGTATTGAAACAAACATGCTGCCTGAGTAAGGCTTGGGGTAAATTGTTAAGTGGTTAGTAGGTAGTATTTTTTCACTCCTTTAATTTCATTGACTAATATTAGCTTACTTAGGATTTTTATATCATTTTGGTTCAGCTTTTGTAGTTCATATATATCTAGGAATTTATCCATTTCTTCTAAGATTTCCATTTTATTAGAGCACAGGTTCGCAAAGTAGTTACTGGTAATCTTCTGGATCTTGGCAGAATCTGTCGTGATTTCAGCATTTCTAATTGCATGGATTTGAGTCTATTCTTCGTTTTGGTATGATGGATTACGAGTTTGTCTATTTTGCTTAATCTTTCAAAGAACCAACTCTGACTCACTGATTCTTGTATTTTTTTTTTGCCTCAATTTCATTAATTTCTTCCATGATCTTTATAATTTCCTTCCTCATATTAGCTTTGGGCTTAGATTGTTCTTGTTTTTCTAGGACTTTGAGGTTTATTATTAGGTTTTTGAGCTTGTTCTATCTTTCTGATGTGGGAATTCACTGCTATGAACGTCCTTGTTAGAACTGCTTTCATTGCATCCCATTGGTACTGGTATACCATACTGGCATCATTATTTGATTATAGAAACTATCCAGTTTCTTCTTTAATTTCATCTGTGATCCATTATTCAAGATGGTATTATTTAATTTTCATGTGTTTGCATAGTTTCAGTGGTGTTTTTTGCCATTGATTTCTAGTATCAGTGCACTATGGTCTAATAATATACATGGGGTAAATTCAGTTCTTTTGCATTTATTTAAGCATATTTTATTGGCTAGTAGGTGGTCTGTTTTGGAGACCCTGTTCTGATGAGAAGAATGTGTATTCTGTTGTTGCTGGATAGAACACTCTGTAGGTATCTATTAAGTCCATTTGCTTGAAGGTTTGGTTCAACTTGATATTTCTTTGCTGATTTTTTTGTGTAGTCAATCTGTCCATTTGTGACAGTAGGGTATTGAGGTCCCCTATTACAATTATATTGGTATTTATTTGATTTTTCATGTCCATTGTGTTTGCTTTGATCAGCTGTTTGGTGGTCCACACAAGTAGTTGGCCTCAGCCAACCTACTGGCAGGAAGTAACAGGCCTAAGGGAAGAGCTGGCTGTGTGTCACCTTGGAACATGCTTTTTGACATAATTAAACATGTAACAGGATAAACAAGTTTCTCTTTCCTCAGAATTGGATGGTGTTGTTATAAATTAAACATTGTTTTTTTTACCAGGCTTCACATCTGAAAGTATGATAATAAAGACACTTTCATCCCCAGAACTGGTCCTGCTACCTTCTGCTGATGTGTAAAGCTATTTGCTATTCTTTCCTGCTCCTCCTCTGGGTATACCACACTCTCATTGTGCATTTCCTCTTGAGATAGTTGATGTCTAGGAACACTGAGGCTAGGAAACTCCAATTAGAATTCAATTGCATTCTTTTCTGAGAATACATGCTCAGCAACTTGGGGCTTCTGTATTTGGGAATATTTAAAATTACTATGTTTGTAGCTCACTAATATAACTTGGCTTCTCTATTTCTTTTTCTTAGGGGACTTGGACAAAAAAGTAGCACCAATGTTAAGAAGCAGTAGTTGTCCCTTTATGTGAGATAGAGTCCTGGGGTGGCTGCTTCAAAAACATTAATTGAATAACTTCTATGTGCTAGGTTAGATGCTATGTATAAACAGATGTCTAATATAGGGTCAAAGATTGTGAGAGAATTAGAAATTGATGTATATGAGTGAGAGTTAAGATGAGATGAAGCCTTTAGAGTAAGAGGCTGAAAAGACTGGTAGAGGCAGATTATGAAGGGAGGTGAGGGCCACACTGGAGGTTCAGCAGGATCCCATCAGGTGAGGGTTCAGCAGGATCCCATCAGGCGAGGGCATCCCCACCCTATTGGTATCACCAGAAACCTGTAAGTAACGAAGTTCTCAGGCTCTCCCTGGACCTAAGGCATGAGTACCTCTGAGGATAGACTTAGTAATATTTTAACTAATTTTACAGATATTTCAGATATTACATTGAAGTCTGGGAATCACTGCTCTGATGATAGCGATCCCTTAAAGGGTCTTCTTATGTTAAAAAAACAAACAAACAAACAACCAAACAAACCTATTTTTTACTGAGATACAATTCACAATAATACAATTTACCTCTTTAAAGTACATACTTCATTCATTTTTTTAGCATTCTCACAGAATTATGCAACTATTACCACAACCTGATTTTAGACATTTTAATCATCACCAAAAGAAAGCTCATACCCACTGGCAGTTGATTTACATTCCCATCTCACTTAACCCCCAGGTTTGCAAGCCACTAATATTTCTATTTTTACTGATTTCCTGTTCTGGGCATTTTATATAAATGGGATAGTATAACATGCTGCCTTTTGTGACTAACTTCTTTTTCATAGCGTAAAGTTTTTGAGGTTCGCTGATGATGTATCAGAACTTCCTTCCTTTCTATAATATTCAAATAATATTCCATTGTGTGTACATACTATATTTTTTATTCATTTGTCCATTGATGTACATCTTCTTTTTGGCTATGATAAATGATGCAGCTGTGAACATCCACATGCCAGTTTTTCTGCGGACAGATGTTTTCATTTCTTGAGTATACATCTTAGAAGGATTTTAAGGACAGAGTGAGCTAGTCAACTGAGTGACTGAATATATTGCATCTTATGGATTTGTTTTCTTCTCATTTTTCTGCTTCCATATTATTCACATGCACTGTGAACTCTGCTGGAAACTGCTCTCTTATTATATGGTGTGTGTGTATGGAGAGAGGGGCTGTGCAGTTGGAAATATCCTCCTCCCCTCAGATTCTGAGAGCCTCTCCTCTCCCTGCCCCACCTTTGAGGTTCTCTTTAATAGAAGTGAGGATGTGAATTAAGAAACCAGTGCAGCAGTTTAGTCCACAGGTGATGTGAATTTGAACTACAGTAGGTTTAAAGGAATAGATGTGATGATTTTGAACCATTATTCTTTGTGACTCACGGCCTCTTCCATCCCTCTCCTACAAAACTAGAAAGGAATCTAATACAGTGCATAGCCTTCGCTGGCCCTTTGTGTCAACTAGTATCTCCCAGCATTGCTTTCTCTCCTGTAGAGAGAAAAGTCACAAAACACCACCCCCTGAAGAACCATCCTTGTCTGGAGCCATGTGCCTGCAAAACACAGAGTCACCTTGGGTACTAGTCATGCCTCTTCTTTTTAATGTCATAGTTTGTATTTCTTGACATTTGAAATATTTATGAGCCAATTTTTTGATAATTTAATGCAAAATTCTCTTGTTATGGCCTGATGTGCTAAAAGTGGGAGAAACGATAACATCAGTATCTGTGATAGTTTCCTGTGGCTGGTCTAATAAATTGCTAGGAATTTGGTAGCTTCATATAATTCAGATTTATTCTCTCACAATTCTGGAGTGCATTAAGTCCAGAAATGAATCTCAACAGAACTAACATTAAGGTCTTGGCAGGAAGTTTAGAAGCTTTACAGAAAATCCATTTCCTGGCCTTTTTTTTAAGCTTCTAGCACCATAGTCCTTATATTCCTTGACTCAGGAACTCTTTCTCTATCTTTAAAACCAATGGCTCATATCTTTTCTCTCTCAATCTGCTTCACTCTGTTTCTGTGGCTGCCTTCTCTTCTGTCTGAAAATTCTCTTTCTGCCTTCTTGTGACAAGGACACTTGTGATTGCATTTAAGACTCACTCAGATAATCCAGGATAATCTCTTGTGTTAAGATCTTTAATTTAATCACATCTGCAAGTACTTACTTGTCCATGTTAAGAGATTGTTCAGTGGTTTCAGGGATTAGGACCTAGATATCTCTGTAGGCCAGCATTTAGCCAGCCCCATTATTAATCAGTATGGAGGTGTCTTGGTCCTTTTCACCACTTCTTGGGTTATTCTTGTCTATTAATGAACTGACATATAAGAAAGAAAAACTCACAATGTTTCATGTAATCCTTTCCTTCACAAATTTATATACAAAGATAGAATATTGGACCAAGAAGCTGTTTCTCTTGGCTGAGGCAGTGGCCGTGGCTGTCAAAGTCCTCCTTTCCTTCTGTCCTTGTATTCTGGCCATTCTGCTGAAGTGGCCTATGTGGTCAGCAGAATGCTTCTTCACATAGTCAAAGTGGTTTTCTACCTTGAGAAAGCTCTCTTACCAGCTTGATTCAACTGTTTAGAGTCCAGTGTCACAAGAGCTGTCAATAAGTGAACCCTGAACTCAGCTTTCCCTTCTAGGCCCAAAGAAACTGGTTCTAAACCCCTTTTTCAGTCAACTCACATGATGAATTAATTATCTACTGGAACTTTTTCACGTATGCCTATTTTATTATATATTTTCCACATTGGATCCCAAAAGTGTACCATGAACTTTGGTTTGAATTAAATTGAAAGGCACTCAGCACCTATGGAATTTGTGAGTATAAATGAGAGAGTTTAAACTACACGATCTCTAGGCAACTTCCACCAAAAAGAAAGTCAAACTCCATATCTGTTTTCTCTAGTTCAGCATGCTATACAGCACACTGAAATAAGCAGATCAAAAGGTGGAAAGACAGGTTAGATGAACTGCCTCTGCTTTGGGAGTTTATAATTAGTGAGCATCCAAACCTGTTATAAGACGTATGCTACGAGAGAGGTACAGGATGATACGGGGGTGATCATTTGGGCTGGAATGAGAGCAGTCCAGGAAGACTTCTTAGATGTGCTTGAAGGGCTGGAACTTGCCCACAAATTGCATGAGAGTGTTTAGGGGGAGCACAGAGGTTAGGACATAGAGAATGCCAAGCCTAGGTGAGTGGGGGAAAGCAGATGTGGCTGAGGATTTCTGTGCTTGATAGATTTAGTTCTGAAGTGGTGAGCATGTGGAAAGATCTAGAGAGTAGATATGAAGTTAAGCCTGGAGTTTAGAGACAGGGTAGGATCGAGGACTAGAGAATTGGACATTAGCCTTACAGGGTCACAACTGAAGTTGTAGTTGTTTATAAATTTATGAAGGATAAAAGTAAAATTGGAGGGCCTTGGTATGTGTCTAGTTTGAGGACACAAGAACCAGCAAGAAGGCATCAGAGTAGTCAAACCAGACTGACAACTGAGCAGCTGTAGAAACTTGTGGTGGAGGAGTAGCAGGAGACTGCAGTGCAGATGGCCAGCAAGGAGAGCGTTCCAGACATCCTTGGCCCTAACACAGCCAATTGCCATGAGCCAATTTGTCTCTTTGTATTTATCATTTGTGGTGCAAGTATGATTTGGCAGGTTTTACAGACAGCTATTTAGACAGAAGGGCAGGGCAAATTAATGTATGCAGCTGGGACCAGCTGTTCAAACCCCTCAAAGCCATTGTACTCTTTGTATTGTGACCTATCAGCGCATTTAATGCTAGAATTTAAAATAAGAACAAATTTATTATAGAAAGCAAGACTAAATTCTACTGGTTTGACAGAAAATCACATAGTGAGCTAGGTTCATGAAGTAATCAAACAGTTTGGTTAAATGACTTGACTGTTGCTGAGATCACTTGTAAATATTCATTTGTTATTTATTCAATGGCTTTATCATCTGATAGTAATTATAAATTGGAAAAAATGGAAAAACTAAAAGTGTAAGAAAAGTTATCAAAGGAAAATAGCATCTACACAGTGAGAAAATTTGGCTGTAAATATTGCAAGCTGAGCAAGCCCAGTTTGGATATTTACTATTTGTTAGATTCTCTTTGTTGAATAGCAGTGGCCCCTGAAGATTAGAAGTCAGTGGGAATTATCTGTCTCTTCCTAGACAGGCCTGCTACTTCAGGTTGCAGGTTGCAATTAAAGCAAGTTTCAGGTAGAATTCTACTCCAAGTTTAGCTGGTTATTAACAAGCACACACACACACACACACACACACACACACACACACACACACAAATGAACTGAAAGATTGGTCAAGTTTCCAATTCCATGTGTTCCTAGGCATTTTTACAAGTACTGCATAAAATGATCACTCTGCAGTAAATACAACCATATTTTCAGGTTAGGATCAATTAAAGGTTTTCTTCATTGTGGGATAAGGGTAGGAGGCACTGGTTTTGAATGGAGTTCTAAAATTAGGGCACTCTGCCAAAATATTTGGCTGGTGGGCTCTCCTGACTCATATGCCCCATGCATGCAAGGGGAAAGGTACTCAAACACATTTCTAACTCCTACATGTGTTGAACACTCCTTACTTCACTATAATAAATTACTTTTTATTATTCTTCTAGAGCAAATTCAGATAGCAATAATTGATGCACACGTTTTTGGAAATGTGAACTACCAATTATGGTACAGTCATGCTTTGCTTAATGATGGGGATATATGTTCAGAGAAATGTCAGTAGGCAGTTTTATCATTGTTCAAACTCCACAGAGTATACTTACACAAGCTTGATGATCAGTCACTTGATGTGGCCTCTTGATGTAATCAAGCAGTGCAGCAAATGCAAGATTTGTGAGGCTCCTGCTGCCAAAACATGGCATGCTCTTTCACAGTAGTTTTTTTTATGAGTACATTCTAATTTAATGATACGAAGTATAAGATAGTAAATTCACATACCAGTAGCATATCATTGTTTATGATTATCAATTTTAAATAATATACATAGCCCAGGCTGGCCTCAAACTCATGATGATCCTTCTGCCTCAGCCTCCTGAGTGCTGGGATTACAGGTGTGCACCACCACACCTGGCTTAAATAATGTACATAATTGTATGCACTGTACTTTTAGATGACTGTCAGCATGGTAAGCACTCACAAACATGTGAATAGTGTGTTGTGCTATGACATTATGGCAGCTAGGATGGTTGCAGTTCTTACATTCCATTCTAATCTTATGGGACCACTATTGTACCTGCTGTCTAATGAAATGTCATTGTACAGAGCATGACTATATTTCAAGGGTTAACTCAACATCTCTGGAGAGTAAATTAAATTAAATTTCACATACACATATTAGTTATGTTTTCTAAATGGAAATACAGTAAGGTAAATTACAGACAATTGTTTTACCTTTTTGTATGATAGGACAAAAGCCACTATGTAAGGCTGAATAGTAGCTCCCAAAGATGTCCATGTTCTCATACATGAACACATGTGTATCACCTTACATGGCAAATGAAATCCTGAGATAGAAAGAGTATCCTGGATTATCAGTTGCAAGTAAGAAGGAGGCAGGGGAGAATAGACCAAGAAGAGATGAGGTGGTTAGGGAAACAGATTGGAGTACTGGAGGAACATGGAGAAAAGTATAGAGGCAGTAACCAGAAGTGTAAAAAAATGGGACACAGATGATCTCCTCAGTCTTTAGGGGAAACTGGCCCTGCTAACACCTTGGCTTTAGCTGCATTGAAATTGTTTTCAAATTTCCAATTTCCAGAAGTATTGGAGAATAAATTGGTGGTGCTTTAAACCAATAAATTTGTGGTAATTCATTACAGAAGCCATAGAAAATGAGTGCAGCTATCAATATTAAGGTCAGCAATATCTTGGTCCCACTCATGGAAATTTCCACAAGAGCTGTTCTAAAATCTTTGCAGTATGAGACTGACAGTTCTTGAGTTATTACCAAAAGTCCTTTACTGAGGCACAGGGAAAAAAGTACAAATGGTGAAGTTTTAAACTGTTCTTAGGAATAGACTCAAAGTCAGCCCTTGAATCTGTAAAATGTCAATGATTTTCTTCTCCCTCACCAGACACAATGGAACTAGATCACCATTTGAATAAAAATGAAATATAATGAAGCCATGTTTTGGTTCCATGAAGCCCCCTGGGACTGTATGCTGGCCAGGTAACAGACACGCCAGGGCTATCCTCCAGCAATGCTGGCCTAATAATGCTTAACTTACTCATTGATTCTACTCCAACCAAATGGGCTGCTTTATTGAACAAAGATTAGGCTGTCTTAGTCCCTATTAGAGAATGTTAACATATCAAAATGTGACATTAAATTAGAGGAATTTGATTCCAAAAAGGAAAAGGTTTTAAAGAAACTAGAAGCTATTGATTATCAGGTTAAAGAAAAGGAAACTGCCTGGCTTTGCTATGCCAGGATAACACTGGGGAATAAAAATCAGTAGAGCCTTTGGAGCTTACATTTTGGAGAGAATTACTGTTGAGAATATTGTTGTAAAAGCACTTATAATTCAAGATGACATGGAAAAATTTTTTAAAGCTTCAGTTTTCTCATTTATATATTTGTTCTCAGGGTTATTACAGAAATTAAACAGGAATATTAGTTCAGTCCTTTGTACATAAGGACACAATAAATGGCAGTAGCTAACTGAAAGAGAAGATTGTTATGATCAGGACTTTAGGGAGTTCGGTGCCCAAGTGGCAGACCAGTTGGGTTTTTCTAAGAGACCCTGGATAAATGTCTTCTATTGGCATGTACAGTTTTAGATACTTTAATAAGGCCATCGAAAATATCTGTTTTCTTTTTTGAGTGAATTAGCTGTGTTCACAAAGCAGAGAACAAACCTTTTTAATATAAAATGGTTCCTGGATTCCGGGCCAAACCCTAGATGACTATTCTGGTAGCTCACTGTTCTCTTAACACTAATTCAACATCTTAATACAATACTGACTTCTTTATCCAGCCAGCAGAATGCTTTCATACCCTACTTTAAAAATTTATAACTCCTCAGGTTTCTGATTAACAGTACTGTAATCATCATCAGAAAGGAGGAAAAGTAAATGAAGAGTGAAGCAGAGGAACAAATAAATTTTAGAAAATTACTCTGGGATGTCTGGAAGACCACAGTAAAGTAGTGGGGATAGATTTAGACTTTTAGTGTGGTTGCACATTTGCACCCAGCAAAGAAAATTGCTTACAAAGGTAACATTCTTTCTTTCACCAGGGCATCTGGAGCCAGGGCTCTTGGTGTGAAATGTATTGGTTGACTAATAGCTGAAGGTTAGCCAGAAACTCTTTTTGTTTTCTATGTGTAACCAGGTCTCTGGTTTCTTAGATAGGAATGCAAATCTTGACCCAAGCTTCTGTTTGAACTAGAAATCCTGGCCTTTGTACACCTTTCATAATTATTGACTTTAATCTTTTTTTAAAAAGCAAGGAATGAGAAATGATAAGAAAACAGCTCAACAGTAAATGAAAAAGATATAAAGATAAACATAAAACGGTGAAGTGTCTTTACTAAAGTGAGCCTGGATTTATGCTAAAATTTCATTAAGATTTATTTTTTCTCATCTTTTCCATTTCAGAACTAATTCTGAGGCAATGAATGAGTGCTGAAGTCCCAAAACAACTTCTTTCCTTTTTCCCCTAATAATGAACCTCTTAGTACCTTGTGTAAATATGAAGTACATGCCCCTTCTTGGAAATAGGTATTTCTGTGTTATAATTATCCCCATTATTATCTTTGGGTTGACAGCAAACTTAGGAGACAAGAACTCAAACTGAAAGGGAAAGTAGCAGCTAAAGACTCCCTTTCCTGCCTTGTTGCTCTGATGTCTCTCTTCTCTGATAACATTTACATTTTCCCCAGGAAGGTAAAGGTCACTGTCTGTAGAATACCAGCATTGGGCTTATAATGTGACTGTGTCCAAGTAGGACAGCGCCATTTCTGGTTTAAAACATCAAGCAGATGTTGGTATGAAGGTCAATCCTGGGGAAATGTAAAGATTTTTGATAATGATAGACTAAGCTTCCTCAATTCAAAGACCAGAAGTTGTCCAGCACCCAGAAGGAAGCTCCCTGCTTCCATCCCAGGCTCCTAGGGCAGAGAAGCTCAGCCGGTCCCAGAATTCAGAAGGAAGCTCCCCTGCTGCCATCCCAAGCTCCTAGGGCAGAGAAGGTGAGCCGTGTGGGCGCCAGAAGCAACCCCCGCCCCCCCCTGCCATGGAAATGAGAAGACACATAAACAAGCCTTAAAAACAGACTTCTGGATCACCTACAGCAACCCCAAAGGGAAACGAGATGGAACAATCTGATACTCAACCACGTGGACTCTCTGAACTGGCAACAAAAGAGGATCTGGGAAAAATGAAATCAGAAATAATTACTCAGATAACAGCAAAGATTTTGCTCATGGTGTAAGACATGATTAATAAATCTAGAGAGAACACAGATAAAAAAATAGAGGATCTGAGGAACATGATGGAATCCTAACATAGGAAACAAATGGAATCCATAAAACAGATACAGATTTCCAAGAGATTAAAAACTCCATCGAAAGTCTGAGCAGCAGAATGAACCAATGTGAGGATAGAATTTCACATATAGAAGATAAGATTGCAATTAGTGAGGAGGCAAAGAAAAATTGCTTCAAAATTGTAAGGGAACATGAGAAATCAATCCAGCAGCTGCTAGACGATGCAAAGAAGAATAACATAAGACTGATTGGAGTCAATGAAGAAAGAGGAGAGAGTGCAGATGACATAAAAAAACTCTTCACAGAAGTGATGGCAGAAAACTTCCCAAGCAGGGGAAAAGAACTTGACATACAGATAAGTGAGGCATATAGGACTCCAGCTAGCCTTAATCAAAAAAAAATATACACATAGGCATATAATAGTTAGGATTCCAGAAATCCAACAGAAGAACAAAATTCTACAAGCAATGAGAGAAAAGAAACAAATCACATACAAAGGAAAGCCCATCAGAATCACAGTAGACTTCTCAATGCAAACCCTCAAGGCAAGAAGAGCTTGGAGTGATGGATTTCAAGCCCTAAAGGAAAACAGCCTCCAACCCAGATTGATGTACCCTGCAAAACTATCTTTCAAAATTGATGGAGAAATAAGATACTTTCATGATAAAGAGCACCTCAGGAACTTCATGAATACCAAACTGGCACTCCAAAAAATTTTAGACAATACCCTAGGAAAAGACAATGAGGATCACAACCCCAGGAAACCCAGCAGAATGAATCCATTGGGCGTGACAAATAAAATGCAAAGGGGGAGGAGAATTCAACATAAAGAAAACGTCATGACAAGGCTTTTAAAACTTTTACCTTCATCTCCCTAATGAGGGTATAATTCAATCTTATTATTGTACTGATTAGTATTTTTTTGATTCTAGAGTTGCACACCTTTCCTTGTGCTATACTGGCTATTTATCATCTTCTTATGTCTACATTTTAATTGGGTTGTCTATTAATGAGCTCTAAGAATTCTTTATATATTCTGCTCATAGGTTATATGCATTGTAAATATGGTCTGTTTAAGGACTACTTTTCATTTTAATGATGTCATTTAAAGTTCTAAATTTTGATGGAATCCCATTTATCAATTTTTTTCTTTTATACATCATGTTTTTTTGTATCCTAGGTAGTTCTTGCCTACCTTGAATTCATAAATATTTTCTCTTATAATTTCTTCTTAAAGTTTTATACTTTTAGGCTTTCACATTTAGGTTCATAGATCCCTTCAAGTTATTTTCATGTATGGACAAAAAGGGTTGAGGTTAATTTTTTATATACGGATACCAGGTATTCTGGTGCTGTTTGCTGCAAACACTATCTCTTCCTCGGCTCTTGAATTGAGCTTATATTCTATAAAATGCTAATGTTAAATAATCTTTCAAAACTCAGTGGACCATATATGTGTGGTTCTATTTCTAGATTCTCTGTTTTATTCCAATGATCTATGTGTCTTTCCTTACAACAACACTGCCTTGATTACTGTAGCTTTAGAAGAAGTCTTAAAATTAGGTACTAAACGTCTTCCAACACTGTTTTTGTTTTTGTTTTTAACTTTTCTAGGTCCTTTGTACTCCTACATAACTTTTAAATTTCAATATCCAATTCTTCATTTATAGCAAGTATACACAGACCTGAATTTTTATATATACCTTGTGTTTTCTAATCCTGCTAAATTCAAGTACAAGTTCTAGGGGCTCCTAGAGATTTCTTAGTATTTTCTCCATAGATGATCATTTCATCTACATATAAAGATTTTGCTTCTGCTGTGCCAATCCTATCCTAGTTGTGTCATTTTATTGCCAGAGTATTTTGGTGGGGACTAGGTTTGAAAGTTTAATGGACAGGTGAAGAGTAAGCATATCTGCCCTTGTTCCCCACCTTAAGGAGAAAGCACTGTATCTTCTCCATTCATATAGGGCATTCTCAGTGGAACTATGGAGTACATGTCTTTAATCTGTTGTCAAATTTATTTCAAAACAGATTTTTGTAATATGCTTTCCATATCCTTTGAAATTCTGTAAAATCTGTGGTAATGTCTCCTAGATCTTAATATTGTAATTTAAAAAATGTATAACTGATATTGTGTAACAGGAAGAAAAGGTCTAAAAGAGCAGGGGAATTGTGAGGGGTAGGGGAAGGGAAAATGGAAACAAGGTCTTTGCAAATAGGGAAGGGTGGAGGGGGTGAGGGAGGGCAAGAGAAGGGGAAAAAACAGAACCAAGAGACTCATGTAATAGTACAAGATCCCAATGATGAATGTAACTGTATTTTATAACTAAAATGTACCAATAAATTTAATGGGGGGGGAAAAAGAAACAAAGAGCAAAAGTTGTCTCAAGAAATCCACAGCTGTGGCATTGTTTCTGGTCTCTTGATGTTCTTTTAGCTCTTGGGTTCATGGACCTTATGTAGACAAAGTACCTGTATACGCATATGTTTCAGCTGCTACAGTGATGATAGATGACATCTTTTTGGAACCAATAGTGCATTTACTTATTCTACACTCATTCATTCATTTTGTATCTTATTTTAATTTTCAACATTTTAATTTCACACTTACAGACAAGTTGCAAATATACTACAAAATATTTCCATATGCCTCAGATTCCCTAAATGTTAACATCACCACTCTTGTTTTATCTATGTGTGTATATAGACAATCCCATTATCTTTCTGAAACACTTGAGAATAAGTGGCCAGTGTGGTCCCTTATCATACTTAAATACTTTAGCATTTTTGCTACAAAGAAGCATATTCTTTTACATAACACAATATAAGAATAAATCTCAGAAAGATAGCATAGTACAATATTCCTTTATAGACATTATGCAAATTTTGCCAAATGTTTCATTAATTCTGTTTATTTATTTATTTTCTGGAGATCAAATCCAGGGCCTCTTGCATGCTAGGCAAGCACTCTACCACTGAACTACGTCCCCAGCCCTTCCTTGTAATTTTTCAAAGACATGTTTTATATACAGGGAAATCCAGTTTTTCATGTGTATAGCTCTGTGAGTTCCATAAATCCATAAGAAGCCTCTAATGATCTAGGCTGAGCATGGTTTCCTGACCCTCCCCAGGCAGTTGGGCAGCTGTAAGGAGCTGCGCCCAGTATTCATCACTGCAGGTTTTAGTCTGTTTCCTCCTACAACTGTGTCCTAAAGGGGACAGAGTGTTTACTACCCTTCTCCCAGCTTGTTGTGCCTTTCCCTGGGTGGTCTGGTCTGAACATTTGTGTCCCCTAAAACTCCATATGTTGAAATCCTAACTTTCAAGATGATGTTAGTAGAAAGTAGGGCCTTTGATAGGTGATCAAGATAGCAAAACCTTAGTGAATACAGTTAGTTTCCTAGAAGAGGCCCCAGAGACCTGGCTTACCCCTCACCCATGTGAGGACACCACCAACCAGGAAATGGCTCACTATACCCTGAATCCTCCATTGCTTGATCTTGGGCTTCCCAGCTCCAGAGCTGTAAGAAAAACTGTAGACTGTTGCTGTTTATCAGCTACTTATTCCATAGTACAGCAGCACAAACAGACTAAGGCACTGGAGACTACTATTTCCTTCCTCATGCCTACAGAACAGGAGATTTCTCCAGATTCCCACCTGCCCCCAGTCTTTCTCTGAAGCAATGGCAAGGTCTCTAGAAGAGAGAAGAGAATTCTCCTTGTATGTCCAGGGTAATTTCTTTTCATATCACCTGATCCTTGGCCTTTTAGTGTTTGGGAAAAGTTTTAGCTGAATTTTTCTCATCAGGTTGTATAACATCTGGTGTCTCTACCAGGTAAATGGGTGCTCAGCTGCTCTCTCTCTCTGGAAGGTCCTATGTTTCTTTAGATGCTGGGGTGTCCAGTGGCCCTGCAATTGTGCACATCTCTATGGGAGACACAAGTTGTGACTTCACACATAAGTAAGCATTTTGTTGTTGTTTTAAAAATGAGAACATTTATTTTATAGTTTTCTACACTCTGAGCAGAAGCCAAGTATCTGTTTTACATTTTTAAAAATCATCTCTAGGGCCAGGGATTTAGCTCAGTGTTTCCACTGCCTGCCTCGCAAGTGCAAGGTCCTGAGTTTAATCCCTGGTACAAAAAAAAAAAAATCATCTCTTATGTGTTTGATTTTTTTCCTTAGTGTATCTTATGAAGAAAATATTTAGAAAGAAAAACTATTATTTCTTGATATATCATTAATGTAAAAGAAAATAGCTTGTTAAAATATTCAAGTAGTTTCTCAAAGAATAAGCAAGCAATCATCTGAAAATGATCACATTTTTATTAGAACAGATTTAAGAGTAGGACACAGTGATATAGTAATTAAAAAGCAAGGTTTAAAATTTGGATTCAATTATATCTTCCAATAGACAGGTCCTTTCCTTTAGTTACTTATGACCCATACTGAAATCACTATTTACCATTTTCTTGAGTTTTATAAAGAAGGAAATCTGATTGGATGGTATTCATCTCTGCAAAGCTAATGCATGGGTTTGCTTGCTAAAGATTTTTAGCTAGATAGTCTTTTCTGAAAGTGATAGGAATTTCAAGTATTTTGAAGGGAAATTAGTAACTGAAAAGGAAAAAATACCTTACCTATATGACACCCAGCTGCCTGAAATATCTACTGTTAATAATTATATAGAAAAAATTTATAGTGCAAAGTAACACAAAATAAATTCCTGAACCAATCCCAACATGGTAATTAGTTAGTTCCCCTCAGAGTTTTCCCTTAGGACAAGGTGAGGCAGCCACATTTGCTTTTAACACTGTTAGGAAATTGTGTAACTTCTTAAAGGTGGCTAGTTAGTCATAAACCTTTATTAAACAAATTTTGTATTAGCTGCTCTAGAGATCTAAAAAGTTGTAAAAGAAATAATTATTCTGAATAACTGTTATAAAAGTGTGGAATTCCTCCTGGACCTCTTTTGTCTAAATATACACTTCCTAGTGATAATTTACCATTATAATGCAGTCATTTGGTGTTTCTCTGTTTGCCCTTTGGGGTTGGGACAAAGCTAACCATTGGCTGTGTCCTACTTTTCCATGAATTTTAAGTTTCCCTTATACCTGGCTGGGAACCCTCCTGTACCCACCAGCTCATGTATCAGTGGTCTGAGATATCTCCATGACAGCTACCTTTCTCCCACATACTTCACTGAATGAAGACATCCTCATTGACAAGAAATCTGAGGAAACAAACTTATAAAACTGTCCTTTACTGAGACATCTTTCTTAAAAGTATACCTTTCTTCTAATATGTGTGTTTAAAAAAAATAGAACAGAGGACAGTAGTACCTCAGACAGGTATTTTCCCAGAGCCTTCATGCCACCCTGAGGCATGGCAGCTACCTGGTCTGTTCCCAAATAGACCCTTCTGACCTGCAGTAGGAGAGGGGGCAGATGTTGTTTTCCCAGGGCACATTTTCCAGGGAGTACAATGAGATTTCTCTGTTATCTATACATTCTTACATGTATCACTCAGTGTTCACTAGAGGAATAGATTTAATATATTATATATGTATATGTATATGTATAGATTTTCAAGGTAGGCTTACAATGGCCACCTGCAGAGTCAGGTGTGGAAGAACACAAAAGGGCCATCTGTGCATTGGAGAGCTGAAGGATCCAGTCAAAAGTCAAAGGCCTGGAGCTCACTGTAGAGTCCTGTAAGAATCTGTATCGGGAAACTGAAGAGTCTGCACTGGAAGCCTGGAGATGGATGTCCAAAGGTGATGGTGAAGAGTGATGCTCCTCTGAAGAAACAAAAGCGAGACTTCCTTCTTTCCCTTTTTACTCCATCCAGGCTACAAGCCTATTGGTTGGTGCCACCCACACCCAGAATGGGTCTTCCCTTTTCAGTAAGTCCATTATCTACACCCAGAACTGTGCTAAGCCAATCAGCTGGACATTTCTTATTCAAGTTGACCCCACAGTTTATCGCACTGCCTATCAACTGTGTAACACCTGTGTTAGTAGTGTCATCTTTGGAAAGAGAACAGATTTCTCTCCTGTACTTTTTTCTGCTTGAGTCTTCAGTTTGGAATCTAATTGCTTCAATGTTCAAGGCGTATTTAATAGATACCAATCCCTTTCCAAATAATATCTCCAGATTTCCTGGTAGAAAAAACTTATTCTCTCTTAAGCTGTAAGCTGAGTCAAGATCAACAATCTTACCTGTCCTCATTAACCAGCTAAGCAAGTGAGAGAGGAAGCACTCCTCCTCAGGGTTGAGTCTCCCTATGTGGGCCCAGAAATTGTTCAATGCTACATGAACATTCCCAGGCGACCTACTATGTTAGAGCATTGGGCTTGGCTCAGGGAGCACCAACGTGGAAATACATACAGGGAATAAGTTCTCTACAGTCTGGCCATTGTGAGGAACTTTTTAAAAGTCCTTTTGTGTTAAGTTTAGAAGGTAAGAGTATAACCCCGTACTTGTGATTCATTTAAAACCACAACATGTCAGAGGATAGAAAGAACCTCAGAGTTCAGTTACACTAATCTGTGAGAGGTTAGGACTCTTGATGGGGCATTTCAGTTCAATTTCAGAGAATATTTGCTTGTATTAATTTTATTTTGTACTCTTCCACATATTTGTTGTGATGTAAGGGTTTTCTCCTATATGTAATTGTATATAAAATTACATTCATTAAAGCATTATTTTTGATATAGAAATATTGGAAATAACTAAAGTGCCCATCAATAGGGTCATGGATAAATTGTAATCTGGTTCTCTGATGAAATACCATTCAGGATATAGAATTAACAAAATAAAGCCATACACAGATATACAAATAAATTTCAAATAATGTTGAGATTTAAAAAGCAAATTTGATGCATAAATATATAATTTAATTAAGTTTTATTTTATTTTTAAAATTTTTATGTTTGTTAGTACATCTTAGCTGTACATAATGATTACGTTCATCATGGGGAGCAGGTACATGTACATAACACATCTTAATTCTTTTTACGTCCCCTTATCCTTCCTTCCATTACCCTTCCTCCATCTCTTGGTTCCCTTCCCATTTGCAAAATATCTATGTTCCTGTTGTATTCACATGTAATTAAAGTATAAAAGTGTGGCTATCAATGATAAATATAAATTTCAGACAGAGATTTCTTCTTTCAGGGAAATGGGATTGGAGATGAATACTTAGGGGATTTCAACTGTATCTGTACTATTTTGTTTTTTGATATGGTGTCAGATAGATTTTTATCTTATTCTGTGTACTTTGGGGGTGTGAAATATGTTCTTGTGACAATTTTTAAAACGATGGACTCTAATTTTTTTTACAAAAACCTTGATATCCAATGAGCTAGATAAAGGAGGCTCAGGAATGATGAGATGCCAAATTGCAGTCATTTCCAAGCAAGCTCTGTGGCCCATCCCACCTTCAGAAGTAGTATCTCTCAAGTTTTACCATTCTTATGGGAAAATGGATATTTTACCTTTATCTCCACCATGATTCTCAATAAGTTGGTCTAAGATTGGGAATGGAAGTTGGAATTTTTGTCATACATAGTAATGATTCTGGTAGGGTTGGTCAGGATGGTTACCTTTGAGAACCATGATAGAAGACAAACAAATCAGTCCTCAGGAGACCATGGTCTTTTGGATCTTTGCTACAGACTCATCACTAATAATGACCCACAGTTAGGGATTCAATTTGCATCAGTACTAGGACTTTGTATATTTGCTAGTGATTATTTCTATTTCATGTGCTATATCATTAAGCTCTTTTGTTCTGTGTGATTTAGGCAAGGCAAAAGAGAATGTTAAGATGTGGTGGAGAAAGTTGAAAACAAGTCCTGCATGTTTTTATAAATTATTAGAAATGGAATTAAAGGTGAATTATATAAACAACTCCTTAGTATTAATGGGTGTAGGGGTGGTACTATGTTGTGTCTTTTCTCCACTACTAATTTGTACTTTAAACATATAAATAAATATTAAAAAATGCAAAGATGAAAATCTACCCTTAATACTGCAACTGAAATACCAGCTATTTTTTGTGAATTGCTTGATATGTTCATAGCTTGAAATGGGCTGAGGAAGGAATTTACACCATAGAATAGGCAAAGATTAAAACTCAGGGCCCTTACTTTTATCCCAGATTTAGCTCAATATTTACTAGGCAACAATTGAGCATATTTATCTATCTGTATCTGTATCTATTCTATTTCTATATTTAGATCTATATGTCTGTTTGTATCATTTTCTAAAATTTAGATGATGCTATAATGCAGCTTTCAAGCTCTGTATTTCTAACCTCCAAAATATTCTTAGTCCTCCTGGGAAATTAACAGAAATTACTCATTTTCTGTACATTCTGTGTAGGGAGAACAAGGACCTCAAGGTTTTCCAGGGCCAAAAGGCAACATGGGCCATGGACTCCCAGGCCAAAAGGTAAGTGTTTCAGGATTTCAGAGAAATGCCTGGGCTTGAGATCTTCAGATCTTAACCTTGGCTTTGAAAAAGATCTCATATGTGTCATGATTCTTACAACTCTTAGAAATCCATTTGGAATTGAATCTTCATACGTTGCCTTTTCTATCTGTAAACACACTCATTTTATAAAATTTCTTTTTAAAGACCAGCTAATAATGGAATAAATCCTTACAACATGCATGTAAGAAATATCATATAACTCAGGAATCT
This sequence comes from Heterocephalus glaber, assembly GCF_053883595.1. Taxonomy (NCBI): domain Eukaryota; kingdom Metazoa; phylum Chordata; class Mammalia; order Rodentia; family Bathyergidae; genus Heterocephalus; species Heterocephalus glaber. Next base: position 28,014,869 of record NW_028258147.1, read on the forward strand.
GATAAATTACTTGGTAGCTGAATTTCCCAAAGGCAGTGGGCTAATCAGATGATATCTCAAGATCTCTTTGCTTTGAGGTTTATGATTCATCATAAATTAGATTGTGGTACCCAAAAGAGTGCAAATAAACTGCCCCCCAAATTTTTTTCATTTCATGTATTTGTATCAATAAGAGCCCTAAGTCTTCAACAGATATGATGTGCAAGTAAACCAAATTATACAATGTTTTTACTTGGCTTATAGTCACATTTTAAACTTTTCTTTTTACCATATTATAAAGGGAGAGCATGGAGAACGAGGTGATGTGGGAAAGAAAGGTGAAAAGGGGGAAATTGGAGAGTCTGGATCCCCAGGAAAACAGGCAAGAAATGATTTTTCAAGTCTTACTACTATAATTTTTATACTCTAAATGATTCTAACCTACATTAACTTTTACTCTTCTTCCACTAAGTAGGGTTTACAAGGACCAAAAGGAGACCTGGGTCTTACAGTGAGTATCTATTTTAGGGGATAATTGAGGGGCTTGTGGTTACAAAATTACTACTTTCATGTCAGAGCTGTAAAATTATGAATCTTCAGATGTAGGATTCTAGTTGCTATTTAAATGATAGTTGGGCTGCCACCAACCCAACATTGACTTAGATGCATGAGATAATTGACTTTGAATGCAAGAGGAGGCATACCACCCAGCAGTCTTGCCCAGCCTCCTGGTACAGGTGTGTGATTGTTTCCCTCTTACCCCTGGTAGGGATCATATTGCTGTTACTGGCAACAAGGAAGTGAGATTTTTTAAAAGAAGCCAGATGGCCAAATAACATTTTATTTTATGTGATCATCTACTAGTTTCTTTTAGGAAGTGTTCTGAAGAGAACAGCAAAATCATCTACTAGTTTCTTTTAGGAAGTGTTCTGAAGAGAACAGCAAAATAAAATTGGGATTATATTTATATATTGGTTCACCTGTTCCACAAATATTTGTTAAGCACCCACAGCCTTTTTCCTGTTCTTTTCCATGCACCATTAAAAATAAAAGGCTGGCTCCTCAAATTCTCCTGGGTGGGAAGGTTCTAGAATTTCTATAGCAAATTCTAATTCTTCCCTTTTGATATGAAGGCACTAGATTTTTCTGGAATTAAGAACCTTTCCTTTTTCTTTTTCTTTCCTTTTTGATATTCCCTCAAGTCATAGTCTGGAGATGCTGATCCTTTCTAGGTACTGTGTCAGGAAAATCCCAGGATGAGGGGGTAGGAATTCAGGTGGTGACAAGCGCAGAGAACCAGACATGTGACAGAGAAGACTACTCGTGTGTTCTGCCTTTTCTCTTTGTTATTCCCACCAGCAGTCAGACCCCTAAAGATGCTTACTGTGGATAAAGCATATATATATATATATATATATAATAATGTTATATATAATATATAATAATATAATAAAATATATAATATATAATATATAGTCTATAAAATATATATGTTTTATATATATATATATATATATATATATATATATATATATAATGCTTTCTACTCTTCCAAAGAATAGAAAGGTAGAGTATGTAAATGAGCAGAGGAATAATCTTCATAGGTTTATACCAGCCCTACTGCCCCAACATGGGAAGCAGGTCAGGATCTGAGATAAACACTGGGGAAAGAGTGGAGAATAACAGATGCTGTTCCTGGGATCAAGGAGCTGTCAGCCTAATGGAGAGAAAAATGCAAGGGATCTTTACCTAACGTCATGATAGAAAAGATAGAAGAGGGAATCCAGAGGCAAAGTGATTTCTGACATGTTTGGGGCAAGAGAACGGGTTTTAAACTAAAAGGGAAAGACTTTAGAAATGGATTCATTTTGTTTACCTTGGTTTTCTAGATTCTAGAAAAAGGAACTAGCAGGATGGGAAAAGTAAAGGAAAAGAGAACTTGAATTCAGTTAAAATCTAGTAAGTAACACACATTGAAGTAGGCTCCTTGACACCAGTACCAAACTTGCTGAGTACTACAGGTGCTGAGGGGCCCATGCTGCAGAGGCCCTGTTCTTACCTCTAGTCCCTCTCCAGCTGGACTCTTTGCTCCAGTGAAGAGTTCTAGGGGGCAAAAGGATGTGACCACCCTACTCATAAATCTCTTCTATGAGAGATAGTCTGGGTACACTAGACCTCCAAATTCCCAGCCCAAAGGACCCCATGTCACAGCACTGGCCTATATTCATTGACCACTCAAGAAATGGACAAAGGGTGGAGTTTTCAGGAGACTTGGACAGTGTTGGAAGGGAGGACTGGCTTCACCACACAAATGCGAGGAGGCTAGGGTGCAAAAAGAATGGGGCAGGGGCTGGGGATTTAGCTCAGTGGTTCTGCCACCTGCCTCCCAAGTACAAGGTCCCGAGTTTGATCCCCAGTACCAAAAAAAATAAATAAATAAAAGAATGGGGCAGGCTGATGGGCATGACGATTCAGGTGGGGACCTCACAAATGAGGTTGCTTGGAAAGTTCTCTTGCTTAGAACCCACATTTCATCTGCACAATAGTGCCATGAGGTAAATAGTATTGTCTCTACTTCCAATGAAGACATGATACAGCAGACAGAAAAGTTGAGCAAAAAATCAACTAGCTGAGGAAATTCAGCCAGGCCCAATCATCTTCATGACCTGCCAACCTAACCCTCTTCCATTCCTTCCTGTCTCAGAGCAAAGCTCTACCATATTTTGCCTCCTCTTAGATTCTTTCTTGACTTTTATCATTTCTTTCAGTTACCCACCTTTCATTTCCAGTCTGGAGTGTTCCGTCAGGCCAGCCCTCCCCATTTGGCACTACTACCACTGCCTTCTAGTTTCTTTTTCTTCACTGGAACTATTCAGGAATCTCAAACCTTTCCATTGGTTACTGTGATAATTTCTCTTAAACAAAAGTAAGACCAGCTGATCCACCATTTCCAGTCCAGATGAAGGGGCTTCCGGGCTGCCATCCAGCTGCTCCCAGTGTAGAGGAAGGGGCTTCCACGCTGCCATTCCACTGCCCCTAGCACAGAGGAAGGGGCATTCAGGCTGAGGAGGTGAGCTGCACGGGTGCCAACAGCACCCCCCCACACACAGACCATTGAAATGAGAAGACACATAAACAAGTCTCAAAACCAGACTTCCATATCACCTACAGCAATCCCAAAGGGAAATGAGATGGAACAATCTGATACTCAACCACCTGGACTCCCTGAACTGGCAAAAAAAGATGATCTGGAAAAAAATGAAATCAGAAAAAATTTCTCAGATAACAGCAGAGACTGTGCTCATACAGCAAGACATGATTAATAAATCTAGAGAGGACACAGATAAAAAAATAGACAAGTTGAGGAATATGATGGAATCACAATATAGGAAACAAATGGAATCCATAAAACAGATGCAAACAGATTTCCAGGAGAACAAAAAGTCCAGTAAAGGCTATGCAGGAGAATGAGCCAATGTGAGGACAGAGTTTAAGATATAGAAGATAAGATTGTAATTAGAGACCAGGAAAAGAAAAACTGCTTCAGAGTTGTAAGGGACCAGAAGAAATCAATCCAGCAGCTGCTAAACAATGCAAAGAAGAAAAACATAAAACTGATTGGAGTCAATGAAGAAACAGGAGAGAGTTGCAGATGACATAAAAAAACTCTTCATAGAAGTAATGCCAGAAAACTTCCCAAGCAGGGGAAAACACCTTGACTTACAGGTAAGTGAGGCATATAGGACTCCAACTAGCCTTGATCAAAAAAAATGGACACGTAGGCATATAACTGTTAAGATTCCAGAAACTCAACAGAAGAACAAAGTTCTACAAGCAGTTAGAGAAAAGAAATAAATCACATACAAAGGAAAGCCCATCAGAATCATAGCAGACTTCTCAATGCAAAACCTCAAGGCAAGAAGAGCTTGCGGTGATGTATTCCAAGCCCTCAAGGAAAACAGCCTCCAACCCAGATTGATATACCCTGCAAAACTATCTTTCAAAATTGATGGATGGGGCTGGGGATTTAGCTCAGTGGTTCTGGCACCTGCCACACAAGCGCAAGGTCCTGAGTTCGATCCCCGGTACCAAAAAAACCAAAAAAACAAAAAAACAAAATTGATGGAGAAATAAGATACTTTCATGACAAAGAGCACCTTAGGGACTTCATGATTACCAAACGAGCACTCCAAAAAATTTTAGACAAAATCCTAGAAAAAGACAATGAGGATCACAACCCCAGGAAGCCCAGCAGAATGAATCCCCAGGGCACCACAAGAAATTAAAAGCGAAGGGGGAGAATCCAACAAACAGAAAAAGTCATGACAATGATAAGTCAATACATATCAGTTATAACCATCAATATTAATGGTCTCAATTCACCAATCAAAAGAAATAGACTGGCAGAATGGGTCAAGAAGCAAAATCCAAAAATATGCTGCATACAAGGAACAGTTAATTCGAAAAGAAACTCATAGATTGAAAGTTAAAGGTGGAAAACAATACTCCATGCAACAGGAACTGTAAAAAAGTAGGAGTAGCTATCCTCTTTTCAGATCAAGTAGATTTCAATCTAACATTGATTAAGAGAGACAAAGAAGGACACTACAGCCTTGTAAAGGGAAGAATCCAAGAGGAAGAGATGACAACCCTAAATATATATGCACTAAACACTAGCATGCCCAACTATATAAAACAAATTCTAATGGCCGTGAAAAGTCATATATGCACTAATACAGTAGTAGTGGGGGACATCAATACCCCACTGTCACAAACAGATCAACTACACAAAAAATAAGTTATGAAATACTAGAACTCAATCAAACACTTGAACAGATGAATTTAACAGATGTTTACAGAGTATTCTTCCCCACAAAATCAGAATGCACATTCTTTTCAGCTGCACATGGGTCATTCTCCAAAATAGACCACATTCTTGCCCATAGAACATGTTTAAGTAAGTGCAAAGGAACTGAAGTTATCCCCTGTATATTATCAGATCATAGTGCGATGAAATTGGAGATCAGTAGCAAAAGAAACCAAGAATTTCATAAACACATGGAAATTGAACAGCACACTTCTGAATAACCAATGGGTAATAGATGAAATTAAAGAAGAAATCAGACAGTTCCTGCAATTAAATGACAATGACAGTACAACATATTGGAATCTATGGGACACAATGAAAACAGTCTTATAGCAGTGAATATGCATATTAGGAAAACAGAACGAGCCCAATTAAACAACTTGATGCCGAACCTCAAGCTTCTAGAAAAAGAAAACAAGGACAAACCCAAAGCTCATCCAAGGGAGGAAATTATAAAGATCAGAACAGAAATCAATGTGATGGAGACTAAGAATGATACAAAAAATTAATGAAGCCAAGAGTTGGTTCTTTGAAAGAAGAAACAAAATTGACAAACCCTTAGCCAAGCTTATCAGAAAAAGGAAAGAAAAGGCCCAAATCCATGCAATTAGGAATGAAAAGGGTGAAATTACAACAGACCCAGCAGAAATCCAGAGGATCATCAATACCTACTTCCAAAACTTATATGCAAATAGGATGGAAAACACAGAAGAAATGGACAGATTCCTAGATACATATGAATTACGAAAGTTGAATGAAGAAGACCTAAAAATTCTAAACAATCCAATGTCAATCATTGAAATTGAAAATGTAATTGAAAACTTACCAACTAAGAAAAGCCCACGTCCTGATGGCTTCACTGCTGAATTCTACAAGATATTTAGAGAGGAACTACTGCCCCTACTGTTTAAACTCTTCAGTGAAATTGAAAGGAAAGCAATACTCCTGAATTCAATCCTGGAAGCAAGCATCACCTTGATCCCCAAAGCAGAGAAAGACCCAACCGAAAAGGAGAAATATAGGCCAATCTCACTAAGGAACATAGATGCAAAAATCCTTAATAAGATACTGGCAAATAGAATGCAGAAGATCATCAAGAAGATCATACAACCTGACCAAGTGAGATTCATCCCAGGGATGCAAGAATGGTTCAAAACATGCATATCAATCAATATAATACACTATATCAATACAGCCAAGGACAAAAACCATATGATTAACTTCATAGATGTAGAAAAAGCATTTGACAAAATCCAACATGAATTTATGATAAAAATCCTATGAAAAATTGGAGTAGATGGCCTCTACCTCAATCTGATAAAAGGCATCTATGAAAAACCAACAGCCAATATCATACTAAATGGTCAAAAACTGAAATCCTTCACACTAAAATCAGGAATAAGACAAGGATGTCCACTATTGCCACTCCTGTTCAATATAGTTTTGGAAACATTAGCGACAGCAATTATACAAGAGAAAGATATGAAAGCGATAAAGATAGAAAATGAAGAAGTCAAACTGTCACTATTTGCAGATGACATGATACTCTATATAGAAGACACCAAGAACACCACTAAAAGTCTTGTAGACTTAGTAACCAAGTTCAGTAGAGTAGCTGGATGCAAGGTCAACACACAAAAAATCAATAGCTTTCCTCTACACGAACAGACTCACTGAGACAGAAATAGGGCAAATAATTCCTTTCACAATAGCATCCAAAAAACTGAAATACCTAGGAATCAACCTAATAAAAGGAATCAAAGACCTCTTTTCTGGAAACGATAGCACTCTGAAAAGAGAGATTGAAGATGATATCAGAAAATGGAAAGATATCCCCTGTTCCTGGGAAGGAAGGATCAACATAGTGAAAATGGCCATACTTCCAAAACTGCTATATAGATTCAATGCAATCCCATTTGAAATCCCAGCAGCATACTTCACAGACCTTGAGAAAACAATCCAAAAATTCATTTGGAACAAGAAGAGACCCAGAATAGCAAAAGTAATTCTAGGTAACAGAGACATGGCAGGAAGAATTACAACCCCCAACTTGCAACTATACTACAAAACTACTGTGATAAAAACAGCATGGTGCTGGCAAAGAAACAGACCTGAGGACCAGTGGAACAGATTAGAAGATGCAGAAACAGCTCCAGACACACTCAGCCACCTCATCTTCGACAAAGGAGCCAGACATCCTCATTGGAGGAAAGATAGCCTCTTTAATAAATGGTGCTGGAAAAATTGGGTTTCAACTTGCCAAAGATTAAAACTAGACCTATATCTCTCGCCATGCACTAAACTAAAATTGAAATGGATTAAAAATCTAAATATTAAAATAGAAACACTGAACCGGCTGGAACAGAGGATAAGTAGAACTCTTGAAGACATTGGTGTCGGAAAAGATTTCATGAACAAAACCTCAGTTGCCCGTGTACTTGCACAAAGAATCAACAAGTGAGATCTCTTCTTATTAAAAAGCTTCTGCACAGCAAGAGAAACCAGCAGCAGTGTGAAGAGACAACACACAATGTGGGAAAAAACCTTCACCTGCTGTTCCTCAGACAAAGGTTTACTATAGAGTATCTATAAAGAACTTAAAATAAAATCAGACCTCCCAAATTTAAAGACCCAGTCCCATAATGGGCATCTGAAATGAACAGACATTTTTCAGGCAAAGAAGTAGAAATAGCACATAAACAGAGGAAAAAATGTTCAACATCACTGGTCATCCAAGAGATGCAAATGAAAACAACACTGATATTCCACATCACCCCAGAATGAATGGCTGCCATCATGAAATCAACCAATAATAAATGATGGTGGGGCTGTGGGGAAAGTGGAACCCTGCTCCAATGCTGGTGGGAGTGTAGACTGGTGCAAGCACTGTGGAAATCAGTATGGAGATACCTCAAAGAACTAGGACTGGAAGTCCCATTTGACCCTGCTATTCCACTGCTGGGTATCTTCCCCAAAGAATTAAAAGAATCATACCACTGTGAAATATGTGTACCAATGTTCATAGCAGCACAATTTATAATAGCTAAAACTTGGAAGCAGCCCAAATGCCAATGGAGACTGGATAAAAAAATGTGGTTTTAAAAAAATAAAATGGATTACTACTCAGCCATAACAAATGAGAAATTAGAGACATTTATAGCTAAATGGATGCACATTGAGGTGATACTCTTAAGTGAAATAAATAGGACACACATGTGTAAATTCTGAAGTTTCTCTAGTGTGAGAAACTGAAAATGTAAATAAGGACTAAATGTATAATAGGTAATGTGAAATAGGAAGAAAAGGGGCAAAGGGGAAGGAAGTGGGAGGGCTAGGGGAAAGGATGGAAGGGAATGGGATTAATATGAGAAAATGGAAAAATAGGAACAAAATCTTTGTAAATAGAGAGGACTGGAGGGGTTGAAGGGAGGGCTGGGCAAGGGTGAAAAATAAGAACCAAGAGAGACTAAGTAAAGGTGCAAATTTCCAAAGATGAATGTCATTATACTGTATACCTAAAATGCACCAATAAAATTTTTAAAAAGAATGAAAAAGTAAAACCAGAGCTTCTCTTTGTTTAGGAATCACATGTATCTCATTGCCCAGGATAAAGTTTACACCTTCAATAAAAAAACTAAGTCCTTTAGTGTCATCTTTCTTCTACATTTCCTGTCATTCTTTCTGCCACATACCCTGAGTCACAAGTTCACTCAAGTACTTTAAGTCAATGTGCTTTGTGTGAATGCTGTTTTGCCTACCTGAACTATTCACCTGCTTCCCCAAAACTAGTCAGAGTCATTGGATTCCCTGGACTCCTGGACCTCTGGCTCAATCTTTCCTACTGACCTGTAGCATTTCTGTCTGACCCACATAGCTCTTTGGCTCTATGTAGCATTTACAAAAGTCTTTTTCTTGTTTGTCTGGTTCCTACTGGGTTCTGAATCCTTTGATGGGCATAAAGTTGTGACTTCACTGTTGGTACCAAGTGGCCAAGGTAGTTACTCAGCAATTTAGTAAGAATGAACCATTTTGGTCACTTAAAAGTAAAGATATGAGGAAAAGATTGGTCTGTGCAACTAATTAAAACATTTTATACCTGATTATTCTATAAAACTACATTGACAGGATTAAAGCCAAACCTTAATATATACATTGCTTTTATAAGTCAGTAAAGGACAAACATCCCAAAGAAAAAGTGGGATAAAGGACATACAGAGACTGTGCATGAGAGAATGCAACTTGGAAGCATGCACGTGAAGTAACTAACAAGTACAATCGACCTCACTAACAAATACAATTTTAAACATATTTTACTGTATCAAAGTGCAGTGACTTTATAATAATAATAACAACTAGAATTATGTGTGATCTACATGTGCATCAAACTCAGCCAGGCCCAAACTTCATAAGCTCCCTTCATAAAGATATCTTGTGTATTGCTGTTGGGGGAGGGTTAGTTACTGCAACTTCTCTGGAGGATAGATTAGCATCACTTATCAAAGAGCCTTACAAATGACCATGCATTTGACTTTAGTGAACAAGCTATTCAGAATACTTAGTAATATAGAAAATTGTAATACAATGTTAAGTGAAAAACTGCAATCATAAAATTTGGTGAAGAGTATTTACTCCACATGTAGAAAATTAAATAGAAATATATAAATACATATATTTTCTGTTTTAGATATACTCACTATAGACATATATATTTCCCTTTCTGTATGCATTATAGTTTTACATTTGTTAAACATCTCTCTAAATGTTGAAAAGTATGATAAGGCCTCAAAAGAAAAGGTGACTGTTGACTCCTTTGTTTTATGTAACTTTATTACTATACCTTAGAATTGTATTGGAGTTCTTTTTAAGTAGCCAGTTCGAACCATTGACTTTTACTCAATTTATAATTTTAAAAATTAAATTAGATTAAAATGACCTGAATCATTACCATGTATACTGCTTTTAAGTCATGTCAACAGCTGTGTCTCTTCTAACCCCCAATTCTGTTATTTTAGGTGTACTCTTTAAACTACTTTTACATCTGTTAAATTCTATCCTCTTGGATTGAGCCTACTGCTCCTCTTTGTTGAGATCTAGGCTTGTTAATCATCCCTCTTGGCTTCGTGTCTTTGGCAAATGTAGAATCCTACCTGCTCTAGTCCTCATTCCAGTCTCTTGTAAACACGGGGGGGGGGGGCATTGACAACCTCATTTCTAGTTCCCAGCCCATCTCAGGCCCTTCAGATGGAGCTGATGGGTAGCAGGACAAAAAAGGAGTATTCAGCATCACCAGGACATTTTGTGGAGGGGCCAAATTCAGAATAATTGGAAAGTGATGAGTAGACTTTCAAAATTGGAAATGTGTATCGAGACCATACTCTTAAGTGAAATAAATAGGACACATGTGTAAATACTGAATAGTTTCACTACTGTGAGAAACTGATAGTGTAAACAGGGGTTAAAATGATTAAAATGAATAATTGATAATTTGAAATAGGAAAAAAGGTCCAAAGATGAAGGAGTGAAGGGAGGGGAAGGGGAAAGGAAAAACTATGAGAAAAGAAAAAAAAAATGGAAATGAAATCTATGTAAATAGGTAAGGGCGGAGGGGGTAAAGGGTGCACAGGTAATGGGGAAAAAATAAGAACCAAGGTATATCATGTACAGGTACAAACACCCAATGATAAATGTAAATGAATTGTATACCTAAAATGTACCAATGAAATGTACCAATAAAATTAATTTTTTAAAAAATTGGAAATGTGTACAGAAAAAGAGGAGGGATATGTGGCATAGAATGAGTTCTCTTTAGGCTCTGGTACTTGTCTTTGTTGCTCAGCACATGTGGTATAAATAATATTGCTGAAAACACATGTAGTACCACGCACTGTAGGTAGTGCTTAGTGGACTCAGGCCCTGTTCTAGGAGTCTGGTGCTTTTACCTCATTTAATCTGCACCACATTCCTGAGACACAGGTATTATTAGGTCACTTAATTGCCAATGTCACATAGCTGAAAAACTCTGGAGTTGCAATTTGACCTCCAAAATTTTGAGCTATTATCACAATCCAATGTCATTTTAGTTATGATATATTATGTCTAACTTTTAACTTCTGTGCTATTCATTTTATTTTCTACAGGGGAAGGATTAAGTGCTGACTATGCTGACTGTAATAAGACATCTTTACTATAGGAAAAAAATATTATAGTCATACATCTAATGTTAATATATTTTCCCTTTTTTCCCAGAAAGAAGAAATTATCAAACTTATTTTTGAAATATGTGGTAAGATTTCAGCCCTTTAAAGTACCATCCTTACTGTGTGATATGTTGGTGGGATAATGTGTTTACTCAGTAGATGCACAGTACATAGCTACTGGGGAGATGTGAAGTTCATCTGAAGTCAGAGAGAAACCGAGAGGAAGCAGTGACAGAGCTTGGAAACCCTGACTTGAGCAAAGAAACTCATCTTCTCATGGTAGTTAGGGAGTGTGAAGGTACCAGGGCAGAACGTGTGGAAGCCAGTCTTTTGGAAGCACTGTACTCATTTGCAGTTGGTGCCATTTACTTGAGTTTGGGAAGAAAAATGCAACAAAGAAAATATGACTGCATGAGCCCAACTGGTATCTGAGCCCAGTCTAGCTATACTGAATATGATGATTATGCTCATTATTAGGTCTATGTTTTTCCTGAAGCCAAGGAATCCTTCTGATTTGAGTTTTGAGCACAATTTCCAGCCTTGCCCTTGGTTGCTAAGGAAGGAGGACATTCAGGTGTTCATCTTGCCTCACAACTATATATAAATGCTTCGCTGGCTGAACACTTAAGACTTAAAAAATAGTTACCAGCGATAGGAAGTGAAAAAAGAGAGAGATTAGGCGAAAGGAACAGATTAATGGAACAATGACGAGAGAAACTTGTGTGCTTAGACAGAGGCAGGAATATTGTTTTTCCATCCAGAGAATCCTAGAACTGGCTTGTCCCTTAAAAGACTTTCAGACCTCAGAATGAGTCTGGGACTCCATGGTGATGAGCCAGTTTGGATGTGGCTTCTGAGTTTTGGGAGCCCTGTAAAATGGCAGCCAGTTTCCTGATGCTTTTTTGGTGAAAGGATTGTTGGACAACGTGAGAATATAAAGAAATTGAACCTTGATAATTTTTATTTTTTATGGATTCTGGAAACTGCATTGAATGACTGCTAAATGATGTGAATATAAGTTGTTTATTGACTGTATTCTCTCAGATCACTCCTCTTGAAGGGTTCTGTAGTATAGATGGACTACTGGCCTCTCTGGTAACATGGAACCCGCCATGTTGGTGAGGGTGCCTGGATACTGAACTAGAATACTTAAGGAGAGTTATTCTTGTGTACAGTTTAAGGTCCCAGTGCTTCCCTACAATTAAAATTTTTCATCCCATTACTTCATCCATTGGGCATGCTGGCAACCAAGTCTCTGTTTTCAAATAAGAATGTGGTTGAAGGCTGAAATATCAGCTTTCGGATTAAGCACAAATGGAAGAATGAAGAGCAAATTTAGGATAGTTCGTAGTTAGGGGAAGGGAGAAAAGTATTATTGGGAAGGAATACACAGGGCATGCTAACTTTTAAAAACTATTCTGTTTTAATTTAAGGAATGGACACATAGATGTTTATTATTTTCATCTACTGCAAAGTGTTTTTCTTTCCTTCAAAAATACATACTTTTTGAAAAAGAGCCAAGTGTAGAAATTAGAAAGTAGACAGTTTTCAGTGGTTGCCACAGTCTCAGAAAAGGAAGTCAGGTTCACCCTTACCCTTCTTGCCCCTCCAATGTGGCACACAATTCAATGATCCAGGGGTGGCTTTTTTTTCATTCCTGCAGTATTTCCATCTCAATATCCTCCTTGTAGGTTGTGGGCCCAAATGCAAAGCGATTCCACTGGAGTTGGTGTTTGTGATTGACAGTTCAGAAAGTGTGGGGCCAGAGAACTTCCAGATCATCCAGAATTTTGTGAAGACTCTGGCTGACCGGGTCACTCTGGACCTTGTCACAGCCCGCATAGGCATAATCAATTACAGCCATAAGGTGGAGATGGTTGCTAATTTGAAACAGTTCTCCAGCAAGGATGACTTCAAGCTGGCCGTGGACCACATGCAGTATCTGGGGGAAGGCACCTACACAGCCACTGCTCTTCAAGCAGCCAATGACATGTTCAGGGATGCAAGGCCAGGAGTAAAGAAGGTGGCCTTGGTCATCACTGATGGACAGACAGATTCTCGAGATAAAAAGAAACTAACTGAAGTGGTGAAAGATGCCAATGATGCTAACGTGGAGAGATTTGTGATTGGGGTGGTGAAGAAAAATGACCCTAATTTTGAAATATTCCACCAAGAAATGAGTGTAATTGCTACTGACGCAGAGCATGTGTATCAATTTGATGACTTCTTTACCCTGCAAGGTATGAGTGTCCCTAGAGAAAGGACTTTACTTCGTTCTTCCATGCGTTATGTTACTAGATTCTCCTGACCAAAAATAGAAATCAAGAGGTTAATGAGGCTTATCATGACAATGTTAAATTGTAACTCATACCCTATAGAAGGCAATGAAAGTTTGTATCATTCTGTTTGGAAAGATAATTCTTTGTTTTTATTCATGTGTAGTAAGTGCTGAGTTGACCCTGGACCTTTTTAAATTGGAGTATGGTCAACAGACAATAATAAAGAGAAAGAACAGGATTTGGGAATATTACTGATTGATTAATGTTCAGAAAATTACCTATCTAGAATAAAGGATAGAGCAAGCCAACAACAAGGCAGAAAACATCCATAAAATCAAAATGAAGTAAAAAATGCTTGTTCAATGATAGTTATAATAATCTAAAGTGAGGAGAGGCACAAGTAACTGGGATTAATTAGATGATATGTTCTAGCTTTTGGTTTAAATGAAAACTGGCTGATCTCAGGACTTTATCTTAAAGAATAACCTTTTAGATACACATCATACTAATGCTAATCTCATGGCTTCCCTATGCTAAGTTTACTCTTTCACATTAACTAACATTTACTAATGAGGCAACCTAAGACATTGACTCATCTATGTTTAGGGTCTGTATCACTTTACAATGAAATATACCCCAATGCTTTGGAAACTGATGACTCATTCTGGCAGGGCCTATCCATGCAAGCTTGTGAAGTAAATAAAAGTTGTGCTAACGTGATTGCAGGCTTCAGTTTGTCATCATCTTTCCTCTGCTACCTACCTGGGAGCACGGACTTTTGTGGCTGGGCATGTGCCCCATGCCTTGTCTATTCTGGGTGCCAGCACCACCAGCCTAGCTTTCCACTTTCCTTTTCCTTCCTTCTCTAGAGCTTTCTAACATCTAGTGTCTCATTTCCTTACCATTTTGCTGGGTGACTGGTGGGTATATCTGATATAATCAATCTTACAGGGCTAAGCATTTGTTAGAATGACCCACACCTTACATGTTTCAGAAAAGGTTATATTTTAATAATCAAAGAACTTTATCATCTTATCTGGAGAAGTTTGTAATTTGTTAGAAGTCATGAGGATTATATTTTTGGGCTGGATGGCCTTTTGCTATCCTAAAACCAGAAGTAATTGCTTATGTAACTTATAATGAGTGAGGCTAGCCCATTACACAGAGTATCCTCAGTTAACCAACACTTGGTATAAACAAGCATTTAAGTAACTCTTTTGTCTTTTTGTGCCGTTGTGTATTATTAAATAGTTATTTTAGATAACCTCTTATAGATGTATAAACTTGCTTTCTAAATTAGTCTACTTTAACAGTTGATCCTAAATAATGTGATGTTTTGTTTTAAGAATCTCTTTAAACAGGCTTTAAGTAACATTTATTGCTCCTGCTATCTCCCTTTCTATTTCTCTTTTAAAGACACTCTGAAACAAAAGTTGTCTAAAACAATTTGTGAGGATTTTGATTCCTATCTTGTTCAAGTTTTTGGTACAGCATCGCTTCGACCTGGGTTTGGGATGTTGGGGGAAGAACTCAATGAATCCACTCCAGAGCCTCCACAAGAAGTTTCTGAACCAGTAAGTAACTGTCTTGCTTATCTTTTGGATGTAAAGTGGTATATTCTGTCTGTTTTACATCAAAGATCACCTCCCTGCCCTGTCGCAATAGGTGGGGTTATGTTGCATTTGCAGATCCTTGGCTCAAATATTAGCACCTTGATTCTACATTTCCAGGTCTGAAATAGCTCTACAGCTTGTAAACACAAGTATGATATTTTTTAAAAGTCCATATTTGATAATTACTTATTAAATATTGCAAATAATATTTTTATACTATATGCCTGTCATGCCCAAAACAATCATATATATTAGGACAGATTAATACTACATTATTTGAATTTGCTTACTTACTTCTTTCATACCAGGATACTACTCTTCCCTCATTGTACTATGCATCCACTTTCTACTTGGTACCTTCTTGAGTCTTTCCAGAGTTTGCACATGTCTATCCCTCCACCTTCCCAAACTCCCAGCCCCACTCTTGCTCATTGAGCTTCCACTTTTGTGCTCAGAGTTGTGGCGAGAGAGAGGCTGTATGCATTTGGTGCTAGGTGGACACTCTATTTCAGAGCTCCCTGGACATGTGTCTTTGGAATAATGACCTCCTGAATCAATGAAGACAAATATGATTTCCTCATAGTAAGCTCCTGTGAACACACTTAACAGATTAGATTATAAGCAACTAGTAGTTTCTTCAGGTGAAAACTAGAGAGCCCTCAGTTAGTTACTGGTGAGTACTACAGTCTTTCTCGCCAGTTTACAGCTAATGCAAATCTAGACTGGTTTCTACTACACATATGGACACCCTGTAGCAAACAGGCTCACAGTCATGCCCCTATTCTTTAAGTTCAGTGAAGTCCCTGTACCATGTATTTCTTCATTTACATGAACTTGTCACCAATAGCAAGTGCACAGGATTCTAATATCGGGATTCAACCGTCTGTTTTGTTAGATGAACATCCAGAGCAGGAACTAGACCAGAGTCATTCAGGAATCAGACCTAGGATACTTTCTTAAGGCCACAGTCTACAGAACTCAGTAGATTTTTATACCTGTTCAAAAAAGGCAGAGAGCTTCTAACATAGTCCTATTTATTAAACACTGACTTCAAAATGAATAATTCCAATTAGTGCAAGACAGCTCCTGAATTGCTTTGAAATCAACACACCTGCTGATTTATTTTACCACCTGTGCTATACCAGAGGTCAGCACACTCTTTTGGTAAAGGGTCTCATGCTGAATACTACTGGCTTCTGCACAACTCAATTTCTAGTTACTTGACTGTCTTTGAAGTACAAAAGTCACCATAGATGATACTTAAAGGGATGAACATGACAATGTTCTGATAAAACTTAATCACAAAAACAGAGGCAGTAGAGTATGTGCTCAGCCTGCCGGAGGCTCTGGGTTCAATCCCCAGCACCAAAACAGAACAAAAATTTACTTACAAAAACAGATAGAGACTGATACTTGGCCCATGGGTTTTCCAACCTTGGGATATACTAAGCATTTTAAAGTAAATTGTAGACAATAATATACACTACTTCCTCTTGAACATGGACCACTTTTCTTGTTTGTGTCTTATCACTTTGTGCTTCTTCTGATCGATCTATGTAAACAATCAGTTTCCTACTATATATTTAGACATTTCCTAAAGTCTCCATAAAAAAGAGTGAGCTCAGGTTTTATCCAGGAAGTCAGTCATGTTTGAGCTAAGCCCTCCTCGTAGCTGCTCAATGACATTTTGTGTCTAAATTAACACCAATGAATTCTAGTACTGTGTATTGATTATTTATTGCTCTGCTAGGTGTTACTTTGTAAGACCTAGCTCCTGCCTGAGAGAAGCCCATGGTCTGTCAGGGAAATGGATAAGTGCAAGATGCATGTAGGCTTTAAGAGTTTCAACAGAACTGTGGATGAAGTACAAGTGATGGTACAATTAATTTCAGGGAGAGTAATGTGAAGTAATATAGTCAGCTTGGACTAAGACTAAAAATATTAGGCTGGGGTAGTTTAAACAGCAAATATTGGGCTGGGGATTTAGCTCAGTGGTTCCGCTGCCTGCCTCTCAAGCACAAGGACCTGAGTTCGATCCCAGGTACCAACAACAAAAAACAACAACAACAAAAAACCAGGAAACATTTATTTCTCATGGTTCCAAAGACTGAGGAGTCTGAATTTTAGAGTTTGATGACGGCTTACTTCCTGGTTTGTAGACAGCCATCTTGCTATGTCCTCATGTGGCTGAAAGAAAACTCATCTCTCTTATGACTCTTTTTAAAGGGGACTAAGCCCATTCAAGGGGGCTTCCTTCAAATGACCTAATTATCTTCCAAACCCTCACATCCAAATGCCATCACATTGGGGATTCAGGTTTCAGTATATGAATTTTGTAGGGATGCAAACATGTAATCCCCAGAAAAAGAAAGCTTCATAGGGAAGGTGTCATTGATTGAAGAATTGACAATGGCTAAGAGTTTTTCAAAGGAAAAGTAGGGAAAGGATGTTTCCAGCACAGGGGACATGTGGGCAAAGGGAGATTCTTGACATTTCAAGAGAAGAGGATAAGTTCAATCTAACTGTACCTAAGAGTGTGTGTGGAAGAATGGTGAGAGTCAGAGGCACACTTATAAGGACTAATTAGACTGTTTCTATGTCGAATTAAGGAGCTTGACCTTCACCCATAGGTCAGACAGCCAGGAGATAGCAGAGACTGTAAAGCAAAGGCCATGTGGTTATGACTGGCTCACAGAAAGAATAACCCTGGTTACAGTGTGAAGGTGACTTGAAAGAGAAGGGGAGGAAAGTGGAGGCTGGGCTGTAAGGTGTGATAGTCAAGGAAAAAGAGAATAATGCCCTAAACTAAGGCAGAGGCAATGAGAATTAAAAAAAGATGCAAATTGGAAAGCCTTTTTTAGGGTAGAATAGCAGGATTTACTGACTGAACAGATTTTTTTTTTTGAGATAGGGTCTCATGATGTATATCTCAGGCTGGCCTCAAACTTGGAGCAATTCTCTTGTCTCAGCCTCTCAAGTGCTATGAATATAAGTTTGCATGACCATGCTTGGCAGTGACTAAATGGACTGGAGATTAGAGAGAGGAAGGAGTTTTCATAATTGTTGGGTTCTATCTTGGAGACAGGTGTAATGAAACACCATATACTGAGATGGAGGCTCTAAGAGGAAGGATAGATTTTTAAAGGAAAATGATGTTTAGTTTGTATACTGTAAAGTACTTGAGGGACATCCAGAATGAGGACCAGTAAGACCATATACCTCCGGTGTCAGGTCTCTAGAAGTCTGATGACCCTGAGAGATAGGTGACATTAAAGATATGGCAGATGAAGTGTGTGGTAACTGGGGACAGGGGCAATGGCATTAGAACAGTAGATCCAAAAAGCTTGGATTTATAAAACAGAGTGCTAATAGAGGGAAATTGAATGTCAGCTAAGTTTCTCTAGGGGGCATTTAAGACAGTAGGAGCCTGCAGTGAACTGGAGCATCTTCCATAGCCTCCCTTGTTGCTAGGCCTTCTCACTTTGGCTCACTTTGTAGAAGCACCAAGGCAAAACTGAATTTTTAAACAATTGATTTCCTAATAAATATTTAGTCTGAAAATACATATCCATCTTTCTATCGTATACACACATAAATGTAAAAACATATTTCTATTTCTGTGAATGTACATCTATCTTTATCTAATTTTACACTATCCAAGCATTTAAAATAAAGTGGATTTGTTAAAACTTTCAGATTCTCAGATTGTTTTAGAGCCTACTCTAGGCAGTGCCGCAAAACAAGAAATGATCTCAGAAATTCCCTTTCCCTTTTTTGTGTCTTCTTTTCTTTTCTGGGCTGTCCCTTTTATCACTCCCTTAAGATACTTACCTCTGTCATTCCTGCTTTCTTTTCTTTCTACCAAAATCTATTCTTAGAAGAAAAGTGTGATATCAATTATTAGTATTATAGTATGAAGTCTAAGTTAGTGGCTTCCACCTCAAAGAAGGACTAACATTTTAAGCACTGCATCTGACTGTGGAATTAGACCTGATCCTGGATAGATGAACTTTAATAATCTTGGAACAAGAATGTTGGGAAACAGGGAAATAGAAAGCTCAGCTTTACTGACTTCATAATACTTAGGCAGTCTCCACCTCTGTTTCTCTCACAGGCCAATCTTGGAATGCTAAATATGTGCTTTCATTCTATTCAACCCCTCTGCTAAAATCTGGGGGTGACTTATGCTTTCTTTTGGAATTTCTTGCATCTTATATAATTAATAATTATTTATGTATGTTCCTCAGCTTTCCTAATGGATTTAAATTCCTTGAGGAAATAATGTGTTCCTAATTAAACTTTGTGTCCTACTTATAATATAAAACTTTACATAGTCAATGCTCAATAATTGCTTATTGATTTAATGAATGCTATTATTAATTATTGGGCTCAAAGAGAAATCTGAAGATTTTCTTCAGTGAAAGATATCAGATACCCTTTGTGAAGATGGGAAGGGTTCTGGAGTTGAGGAGAGATGAGAAAGAGAGAAGGGAAAGGGGAGATAAGAAGGGTCAAAGTGTAATATGTTTATATTCCAAGACCCTATAATGAATGTATTTATTATGTATCACAAACATACACCAATAAAAAATTAAAATTAAAATTAAGTTATACTGTTATAAAAATATATGCATAAAAATATTATGTTTTATGGGATTAATAATCTTAACATTTCCTCTTCCTTTATTCTTTTTGATTTGATCATTTGGGTTAAGATTTCCAAATGGGAGCAATACAGTAAACTGAAATCAACACCTTATTAGGCCAATTGGTTATATCCAGTTATGGTCCATTAAGCCCACAAGCTTATTAATTTCCTAAAGGAAGACACTGTCATTCTAAATGCCTTGATAAATAAAATTATGTCAGTACATAGGGTATTTATTCAGTGGAGCTAATTTCTTATAATAATATTTTAGATTTTTTTCCCTTGGAAGAAGTAGAAAGGAGACTCTAAAAACTTTTCTCTTTTTGTATTATGAAAAATTGTTTTCTGACTGTAACTTAGAGAATTGGCAGCAAGCTTTCTTCCTCTCTGTAGAAGGGAGGCTGTGAGATTCTCGCATAGCAGGTTCCAGAACAACCAACCTGAACACTGATATGATCAGGCCAGTTTGGGAAGAGCCCCTCTGGGAAGCTCTTGCATTAGCTGGAGGCAGTGTAGTGGAAGAGAAAGGGATCTATGAGTCTTCCTCTTCTACTTCCTGATTGTGCCTGATATATGCAATGCCAGCCATAAGTCTAGGATGCTGGCTCCTCATTTCCATGAAAAAAACTTGTATTCTATACCACTGTACATTATAGAAAACTAGCATAGTGACCAACTGCTGGCTGCTCCATCCTCTCTTTGTCCACTCTCCATTTCCATTTCACTCTTGTCATCTCTCCATCTCATACTCTTCTTTCCCCACGCTTATTCATTCTTACTCCATCTCAAGATCCTCTTAAACAAAGCTGCTTTTGAGACCAGGCTTCAAGGGCAATTTTTGAAAGAACTTTTTTTTGGTACCACCAGGGATTGAACTCAGGACCTTGTGCTTGTAAGGGAGGTGCAGTGGCACTGAGCTAAATCGCTGGCCCTAATTTTTGAAAGAACTGGTTCAGATATAATAGAGTCAAATGGGCCCTTCATCCCAGAATCTGGCTCTGAGCTCCGTTCTTAGCTCTAAGGTGACACTTGTGCTCTTAGACCTGCTACTTTCTGTCTTTTCCAAATGCAGGTCTTTGCTTCACTGTTGTGCCATTTTCTAGCATTTTTTCTCCCTCCTTCCCCAGGGTTGGTAAACAGGGTTCAGACTCACCTATTGAAAAATGCCCCTAGCCCTCCTATGGTCCACATGTTCTTCTTGCTAATGTCTTAACTTTTTCTATCTTTTCATAATAAAATAATTACTCAGGGCAGTCTCTGGTGTCTCTTTCTTTTTGTCTTTTGCATTCCCTTTCTTTCCCTTTCTTCCTCATATTCCTACCCTTCTTCCTTCCCTGTCACTATCTTCCCTCTCAGCTCATCATTTCCCATTGGGAAATCCTCTGAAGTCAGGCTACTGCCTCACTGTGCCACTAAAATCTTGCTAAAAATAAGCCACCAATGACCTGATGATTGCCAGTCCTGTTGCTGTAGTTCTGATTTCTCTTTTGCATGTAACAGCATGGCTTCTCTTTTTTTAAAAAAAACTTTTCCTTGATTTTGAGAGTCTTAACTTTTGTTCTCCTCTGGGAGTATCATTTCTCAATTGCTGCCAGGATTTTTCTTTCTCTGCCTATCCCTTGAACATTAAACTATGAATTTCTCCGAGATCCACCCTCAACCTATTTCTCTTATTCCGCATCCTCACTGAGTCCATTTCCACACATGTCCACTGCTGTTAAATCTGCCTTCTTAACCCAACCTTCTTCTTGGGCCCCACACTCACTTTTGATGGCCCATGAACACCTTATTCTGGGTATTCCACAGGCATTCATCATGGAACATAGTCATAATGTTGTTTCTCTAAATTTTCTTTTTACAGGAACATCACTTTCCCACCAACCTGCCAGGCATCTGATAAGAAACCTGGGATGAATCCATCATCCTTTCTTACTTTCCCTTGCATGCTCACTGGCACTAACTTCTTTGGTGTGTTCTTAGCATCCTACTTTGTACCCTATAAACCTCTCTCCTCATCGATAACATTCTTATCTTAGATCAAGACCTCTTCATTTACAGTGGAGCCTTGATTTATGAACTCAATTCATTTGTGAGGATGGTTATAAATCAAGTTGGTCGACTGAAGGCCCAGGCTCCTCTACACAGCCTTCAAAATCTCTCTCTTGTATACGGGCAGATCTCAGTGTCCTTAGACATTGGCCCAGGATTTCTCAATTAACTCCACACAGTAAAGGATGTTGTAATGTTCCTTCCAGAACACATTAAGGGTTAAATCTATACCTGAGACCATCTGGAAGCACAAGTGGCCAGCATTCAGGTTGTAACTCAAGACTTTGGCCATAAGTTAGAACTAAAATTCTGATCATAACCCAAGTTGTTCATATGTCAGACCAGTTATAACTGGAGGGTCTGCTGAATTTTCTATAAGAATAATATTATATAGTCATAATTTGTCTCCTATCTCTCTTCTCTTCATCCTTTCCTGTTTATTCATTACCTGTTGATGGTATCATTTATATATTTTCATCTTTTAAAATTAACCATTAAGTTATTTCATTTACATATAATTCTATTGCAGCTTGTATTTTACTGTAGTACATATTTTAACTTAGGAGTAAGACTCGGTGACAGTAGAGTCAGCAGGAGAAATAACATAAATGAGTGAGTCTATATTTTCTTTCAATGTTCTAAGAAACTTACAGAATACAAAAAATAAAAGTACAACAGAAAATTTTGTAGCTTGTTTACTCATATTACATTGTTAAATGAAGTAATTTTCCCAAAAGGTTATAACCAATGCTATTGAAAACTTCAAAAGGTCCCACCGCTCCCAGCCCAGAGGAAGGGCCTTCTGAGTCACTGTCCCATCTCTCCCAGCTCAGAGGAGGTGAGCAGCGAAGGCGCCAACAGCACCACCCCCCCCCCCCCCGCCCCGGGGTCGAAATGAGAAGACATGTAAATAAGTCTCAAAACCAGACTTCCAGATCACCTAGAGCAACCTGAAAGGGAAATGACATGGAACACTCTGATACTCAACCACCTGGACACACTGAAATGGCAGCAAAAGAGGATCTGGAAAAAATGAAATCAGAAATAATTTCTCAGATAACAGCAGATTGTGCTCATAGTGCAAGACATAGTTAATAAATCTAGAGAGGAGCTGAGGAACATGATGGAATCCCAACATAGGAAACAAATGGAATCCATAAAACAGATGCAAACAGATTTCCAGGAGAACAAAAAGTCCAGTAAAGGCTATGCATGAGAATGAGCTAATGTGAAGAGAGAGTTTCAGATATAGAAGATAAGATTGTAATTAGAGACCAGGAAAAGAAAAACTACTTCAAAATTGTAAGGGAACATGAGAAATCAATCCAGGAGCTGCTAGACAAAGCAAAGAAGAAAAACATTAAGACTGAGGAGTCAAAGAAGAAACAGGAGAGAGTGCAGATGACATAAAACAACTCTTCACAGAAGTAATGGCAGAAAACTCCCCAAGGAGGGGAAAAGAAATTAACATACAGATAAGTGAGGCACACAGGACTCCAGCTGGCCTTGATCAATAAAAATTTACACATAGGCATATAATTGTTAAGATTCCAGAAACTCAACAGAAGAACAAAATTCTACAAGCAGTTAGAGAAAAGAAACAAATCACATACAAAGGAAAGCCCATCAGAATCACAGCAGACTTCTCAACACAAACCATCAAGGCAAGAAGAGCTTGGAGTGACATATTCCAAGCCCTAAAAGAAAACAGCCTCCAACCCAGATTGATGTACCCTGCAAAACTATCTTTCAAAATGGATGGAGAAATAAGATACTATCATTACAAAGAGCACCTTACGAACTTCATGAATACCAACCCAGCACTCCAAAAAATTTTACACAATATCCTAGGAAGAGACGTTGAGGATCACAACTCCAGGAAGCAAAGCAGAATGAACCCATCTGGCATGACAAGAAATTAAATGTAAAGGGGGAGAACCCAACAAAAAGAAAAAGTCATGGCAATGATAAATCAATATGTTTCAGTTATAACCATCAATTTTAATGGTCTCAATTCACCAATCAAAAGAAATAGACTGGCAGAATGGGTCACAAAGCAAAATCCAACAATATGCTGCATACAAGAAACACACTTAATTCAAAATGAAACTCATAGACTGAAAGTTAAAGGGTAGAAAATAATACTCCATGTGATGGGAACCTGAAAAAAAGCAGGAGTAGCTATCCTCTTTGCAGATCAAGTAGATTTCAAAGCAACACTGATTAAGAGAGACAAAGAAGGACACTACACCCTTGTAAAAGGAACAATCCAAGAGGAAGAGATGACAAACATAAATATCTATGCATCAAACACTAGTGTGCCCAACTATATAAAACAAATACTAACAGACATGAAAAGTCATATATGCACTAATACAATTGTAGTGGGGGACCTCAATACTTCACTGTCACAAATAGATAGATCAACTAGACAAAAAATAAGTAATGAAATACTAGAACTCAATCAAACTCTTGAACAAATGAACTTAACAGATGTTTACAGGGTGTTCCACCCACAAAATCAGAATACACATTCTTCTCAGTAGCACATGGGTCATTCGCCAAAATAGACCACATACTCATGCATTGAATGTATTTAATTAAGTGCAAAGGAATTGAAGTTATCCCTTGTATATTATCAGACCATAGTGCGATGAAATTGGAGATCCATAGCAAAAGAAACTGGAAAAATTTCATAAACACGTGGAAATTGAACAACACACTTCTGAATAACCAATAGGTAACAGAGGAAATTAAAGAAGAAATCAGACAGCTCCTTCAATTAAATGACAATGACAATACAACATAGTGGATTCTATGGGGTACAATGAAAGTAGTCTTACTAGGGAAATTCATAGCAGTGAATACGTATACTAGGAAAACAAAATGAGCCCAATTAAACAACCTGATGCTGAACCTCAAGCATCTAGACAAAGAAGAGCAGGACAAACCCAAAGCTCATACAAGGGAGGAAATTATAAAGATCAGAGGAGAAATCAATGCAATGGAGACTAAGAGAACAATACAAAAAAATCAATGAAGCCAAGAGTTAGTTCTTCGAAAGAATCAACAAAATTGACAAACCCTTAGCCAACCTTATCAGAAAAAGGAAAGAAAAGGCCCAAATCCATGCAATTCGGAATGAAAAGGGTAAAATTACAACAGACCCAGCACAAATCCAGAGAATCATCAATACCTACTTCCAGAACCTATGTGCAAATAAGATGGAAAACACAGAAGAAATGGACAGAGTCCTAGATACATATAAATTACCAAAGTAGAATGAAGAAGATGTAAAAATTCTAAATAACCCAATATCAACCAAGGAAATTGAAAACGTAATTAAAAACTTATCAATGAAGAAAAGCCTGGGCCCTGATGGCTTCACTGCTGAATTCTACAAGACATTTTGAGAGGAACTACTGTCACTGTTGTTTAAACTCTTCAATGCAATTAAAAGGGAAGCAATACTCCCAAATTCATTCCTGGAAGCAAGCATCACCTTGATCCCCAAAGCAGAGAAACACCCAACCGAAAAGGAGAACTATAGGCCAATCTCACTAATGAACATAGTTTTAAAAATCCTTAATGAGATACTGGCAAATAGAAAGCAGAAGATCATCAAGGAGATCATTCACCCTAATCAAGTGGGATTCATCCCAGGGATGCAGGGGTGGTTCAACGTATGCAAATCAATCAATGTAATACACTATATCAATAGAGCCAAGGACAAAAAACATATGATTATCTTCATAGATGCAGAAAAAGCACTTGACAAAATCCAACATGCATTTATGATAAAAACCCTACAAAAAATTGGAATAGATGGTCTCTACCTCAAACAGATAAAAGCTATCTATGAAAAACCAACCGCCAATATCATACTAAATAGTCAAAAACTGAAATCCTTTACACTAAAATCAGGAAGAAGACAAGGATGTCCACTATCACCACTCTTGTTCAATGTAGTTTTGGAAACATTAACCACAGCAACTAAGCAAGAGAAAGAAATAAAAGAATTAAAGATAGAAAACAAAGGAGTCAGATTGTCATTATTTGCAGATGACATGATACTTGATATAGAAGACCCCAAGAACTCCACCAATTAAGTCTATTCTAGACTTAATAACCAAATTCAGTCAAGTAGCTGGTTACAAGGTCAACACACGAAAGTCAATAGCTTTCCTCTACACCAATGACAGACTCACTGAGAGAGAAATAGGGCAAATAATTCCTTTCACAATAGCATCCTAAAAACTGAAATACTTAGGAATCAACCTAACAAAAGAAAGCAAAGACCTCTTCTCTGAAAACTATGGCACTCTGAAAAGAGAGACTGAAGATGTCAGAAAATGGAAATATATTCCCTGTTCCTGTATAGGAAGGATTAATATAGTGAAAATGGCCATACTTCGAAAACTGCTATATAGATTCAATGCATTTCCAATTGAGATCCCAGCAGCATACTTCACAGACCTTGAGAAACCAATCCAAAAATTCATTTGGAACAAGAAGAGACCCAGAATAACAAAAGCAATTCTAGGTAACAGAGACATGGCAGCAGGTATCACAATCCCCAATCTGCAAATATACTACAAAGCTACTGTGATAAGAACAGCATGGTACTGGCAAAGAAACTGACCTGAGGACCAGTGGAAGAGATTGGAAGATGAGGAAACAATGCCAGACACACTCAGCCATCTCATCTTTGATAAAGGAGCCAAACACCCTCACTGGAGGAAAGCTAGCCTCTTTCATAAATGGTGCTGGAAAAATTGGGTTTCAACTTGCCACAGATTAAAACTAGACCTATATCTCTCACCATGCACTAAACTAAAATCAAAGTGGATTAAAGATCTAAATATTATAATAGAAACTCTGAACCAGTTGGAACAGAGGTTAGGTAGAACTCTTGAAGACATTGGTGTAGGAAAAGATTTTATGAACAAAACCTCAGTTGCCCGTGAAGTAGTACAAATAATCAACAAGTGGGATCTTTTCTTATTAAAAAGCTTCTGCACAGCAGGAGAAACCAGCAGCAGTGTGAAGAGACAACCCACAATGTGGGGAAATATCTTCACCTGCTTTTCCTCAGACAAAGGTCTACTATCTCGAATCTATAAAGAAATGAAAAAGATCAGACCTCCCAAATTTAAAGACCCAATCGGAAAATGGGCATCTGAAATGAACACACATTTCTCAGACAAAGAAGTAAAAATAGCAAATAAATACATGAAAAAATGTTCAACATCACTGGTCATTCGAGAGTTGCAAATGAAAACAACACTGAGATTCCACTTCACTCGAGAAAGAATGGCTGCTATCATGAAATCAACCAATAACAAATGCTATCGGGGCTGTGGGGAAAGAGGAACCCTGCTCCACTGCTGGTGGGAGTGTAGACTGGTGCAAGCACTGTGGAAATCAGTATGGAGATACCTCAAAGAATTAGGAGTGGAAGTCCCATTTGACCCTGCTATTCCACCGCTGGGGATGTTCCCCAAAGAATTAAAAGAATCATACCACAGTGATATATGTGCACTCATGTTCATAGCAGCACAGTTTGTGATAGCTAAAACTTGGAAACAGCCCAAATGCCCATCAACTGGAGACTGGATAAAGAAAATGTGGTTTCATTTTTGTTTCTTTAGGAGAGGAGGATATAGTCTTACTGTGTTACACGAGCTAGCCTTAAACTCCTGGGCTTAAGTGATCCTTCTGTATCAGGTTCCCAAGCAGCTGGGACTACATGCATGCACTATGTCTAATGATTTTATATCCTGATTATGTTAGTGATTAC
Source organism: Heterocephalus glaber (assembly GCF_053883595.1). Taxonomy (NCBI): domain Eukaryota; kingdom Metazoa; phylum Chordata; class Mammalia; order Rodentia; family Bathyergidae; genus Heterocephalus; species Heterocephalus glaber. The sequence continues at coordinate 28,042,301 of NW_028258147.1, forward strand.
ATTTATATTATCTGCCAACAGTCACTGAGCTGTACACTTCAAATAGTTACAATTTCTTATATGCAAATTATAATTCAATAAAATTGATTTAAAAAAAATCCCAGTTTAATGCAATATTTCATCCTTTAGATAGAGCAGACCACTGGCATATGTCCTTTCATACGCAGGAAATTATTCATCAATTCCAGCCACCTCTTATGGTATCTTCTCATACTGCAGTGGCTGAAAAGTCAAAATTGGATTTCTCTGATCCCTTTATAGCTAGCATTCTGTTTCTAAGTTTAATAAACTTGAAAGGCAAGACTGAGAGCAGGGCTACCTGCCTGCTGTGATGTTTATTGCTGGGGACAAGTAGGACCATAATGGCCCTAAATTTTCCCTCAACAGGATTGCAACATTCAGCATCCAGCTTTGCAAGTGTTATAGTTAGTAGGTGAAACAATGACAGTGACTTAATCATTCTCAGATTGCAACTCTGGCACTGTGTTCAAGGATTCAAAAGTTTTGATGGGACACTCTTGATTTTCCATACTTATGACCATGGCTGGGGCTATAGCTCTTTTAACAAGTCAGTTTGATAGTTTTCTCCTGGGAGTTATTTCTGGAGCTCAGCCTAGAGACTGTTTTACAGTCTGTACACGGAACTACACATTGACGTCATCACAAAGGATGGTACAGCTTCCTTTCGTCAATGTGGTAACTAAAATTACTACCAGGATTATCAGAATAACAGCGCCTTTTTCTGAGTATTGACTTTCTGCCAGGACAAATAAAGTGAACTGCTAGTGGAAGACAACTTTGTTCTTTTTCTTATCCTATTCAAACCTGTGGGTAGATTTGTCCCCTTCCCCATGAATGAAAAGGGGAGGGTATCACTGCCTTTTCAGTTCCTCTCAGATCATAAAAAATCCTCTAATTTATTTTGGCCCCACAGAATGATCTAATTTTAGTCATTAAAATGTCTAGTCCAGGTCAGTACCATATAACCCAATGTCCTCATCCAGTTTAATCTTACAAAGACCTCCCACCTGAGCTCCCTTTGGACTGGAAAGCCTGCTGATGTGGATGATAAGGCCGGTTTCTGCTCAAGATCTCTGTAAAATACATCTCCTTTTCTGTCCTCCTTCCCCTCCTTTCAATGTCCCCTCTCCCACAGGACTGCCTCAGGATTCCTTTGGTCCAAAATACAAACTAGGTAGGAAGAATTCTCTAAACTGGTCTGGATATAGTCAAGAGTTGAGTCCTCTGCAGATTCCCATTGCTGATTCCTTCCCTGCTGCATTGTAGACATTATTGTGTCTGCCAGGGGGCATCTCTGAGTGACACCCCACATCTCCTCAGGTCCTTGCCCTCATTTCAGTGAACAATGAAGAAGTAGAGCTCTTAGCAGGAAGAGAGGGAGTCAGGACTGATATAGCACAAGGCAAAAGTTTATTTAAAGTGTGACAAATACAGAGAAAGTGGAAGAGAAGTTCTCTGAGCATCAAAGTGGTGCTGCAAGAGAGGGGGCATCCCAGTCAGGATGCCAGTGAGAATGGCAGGTGCCCATACTTATAGGGGTAGACTGTCTTGTTGATTGGTGTGGGCTAGACCAATCAGAGTCTTAGACTTTGTTTCTGGGAAGGGGACAAGGTCAGCATGTGAGTAATGCATTTGCAAAGCTCAAGTATACAGTAGGGTACATTTGCTCAAGTACATGGTATAGGATAAGCATGTGGTGATCTTACAATCATCAGCCAAAGATAAACATTTGATGATTTTACAATGTTAGTCATCCTTGTCTTGCCCTGGATTTTTGTTGTTGTTGTTGAGTTCTTTTATTGGTACATTTTAGGTATACAGCACAATTACATTTCTCATTGGGAATTGTACCTTTACATAATGCATCTTGGTTCTTATTTTTTCCCCACCCCTAGCCCTCCCTTCACCCCCTCCACCCTTCCCTATTTACAAACACTTTATTTCCATTTTTTCCATTTCGCAGCATTTTTCCTTTCCCTTCTTTCCTTCCCCCTGCCCCTCCCACTACCCCTACCCCCTTTGGACCTTTTCTATTTTGCATTATCGATTATTCATTCTAATCATTCGTACATTTTAGGTATACAATATAATGACATTCATCTTTGGAAATTTGCACTTTTACATAATCTCTCTTGGTTCTTATTTTTCACACTTGCCCAGCCCTCCCTTCAACCCCTCCAGTCCTCCCTATTTACAAAGATTTTGTTCCTATTTTTCCATTTTCTCATATTAATCCCATTCCTTTCTATCCTTTCCCCTAGCCCTCCCACTTCCTTCCCCTTTGCCCCTTTTCTTCCTATTTCACATTACCTATTATATATTTAGTCCTTACTTACACTTTCAGTTTCTCACACCAGAGAAACTATTCGGTATTTATACATGTGTGTCCTATTTATTTCACTTAAGAGTATCACCTCAATGTGCATCCACTTAGCTATAAATGTCTCTAATTTCTCATTTTTTATGGCTGAATAGTACTCCATTTTATTTTTAAAAACCCACATTTTCTTTATCCAGTCTGCAGTTGATGGGCATTTGGGTTGTTTCCAAGTTTTAGCTATCACAAACTGTGCTGCTATGAACATGGGTGCACATATATCACTGTGGTATGATTCTTTTAATTCTTTGGGGAACATCCCCAGCGGTGGAATAGCAGGGTCAAATGGGACTTCCACTCCTAATTCTTTGAGGTATCTCCATACTGATTTCCACAGTGCTTGCACCAGTCTACACTCCCACCAGCAGTGGAGCAGGGTTCCTCTTTCCCCACAGCCCCGATAGCATTTGTTATTGGTTGATTTCATGATAGCAGCCATTCTTTCTCGAGTGAAGTGGAATCTCAGTGTTGTTTTCATTTGCAACTCTCGAATGACCAGTGATGTTGAACATTTTTTCATGTATTTATTTGCTATTTTTACTTCTTTGTCTGAGAAATGTGTGTTCATTTCAGATGCCCATTTTCCGATTGGGTCTTTAAATTTGGGAGGTCTGATCTTTTTCATTTCTTTATAGATTCGAGATAGTAGACCTTTGTCTGAGGAAAAGCAGGTGAAGATATTTCCCCACATTGTGGGTTGTCTCTTCACACTGCTGCTGGTTTCTCCTGCTGTGCAGAAGCTTTTTAATAAGAAAAGATCCCACTTGTTGATTGTTTGTACTACTTCACGGGCAACTGAGGTTTTGTTCATAAAATCTTTTCCTACACCAATGTCTTCAAGAGTTCTACCTAACCTCTGTTCCAACTGGTTCAGAGTTTCTATTATAATATTTAGATCTTTAATCCACTTTGATTTTAGTTTAGTGCATGGTGAGAGATATAGGTCTAGTTTTAATCTGTGGCAAGTTGAAACCCAATTTTTCCAGCACCATTTATGAAAGAGGCTAGCTTTCCTCCAGTGAGGGTGTTTGGCTCCTTTATCAAAGATGAGATGGCTGAGTGTGTCTGGCATTGTTTCCTCATCTTCCAGTCTCTTCCACTGGTCCTCAGGTCAGTTTCTTTGCCAGTACCATGCTGTTCTTATCACAGTAGCTTTGTAGTATATTTGCAGATTGGGGATTGTGATACCTGCTGCCATGTCTCTGTTACCTAGAATTGCTTTTGCTATTCTGGGTCTCTTCTTGTTCCAAATGAATTTTTGGATTGGTTTCTCAAGGTCTGTGAAGTATGCTGCTGGGATCTCAATTGGAATTGCATTGAATCTATATAGCAGTTTTGGAAGTATGGCCATTTTCACTATGTTAATCCTTCCTATACAGGAACAGGGAATGTATTTCCATTTTCTGACATCTTCAGTCTCTCTTTTCAGAGTGCCATAGTTTTCAGAGAAGAGGTCTTTGCTTTCTTTTGTTAGGTTGATTCCTAAGTATTTCAGTTTTTAGGATGCTATTGTGAAAGGAATTATTTGCCCTATTTCTCTCTCAGTGAGTCTGTCATTGGTGTAGAGGAAAGCTATTGATTTTCATGTGTTGACCTTGTAACCAGCTACTTGACTGAATTTGGTTATTAAGTCTAGAATAGACTTAATTGGTGGAGTTCTTGGGGTCTTCTATATCGAGTATCATGTCATCTGCAAATAATGACAATTTGACTCCTTTGTTTTCTATCTTTAATTCTTTTATTTCTTTCTCTTGTTTAATTGCTGTGGTTAATGTTTCCAAAACTACATTGAACAAGAGTGGTGATAGTGGACATCCTTGTCTTCTTCCTGATTTTAGTGTAAAGGATTTCAGTTTTTGACTATTTAGTATGATATTGGCGGTTGGTTTTTCATAGATAGCTTTTATCTGTTTGAGGTAGAGACCATCTATTCCAATTTTTTGTAGGGTTTTTATCATAAATGCATGTTGGATTTTGTCAAGTGCTTTTTCTGCATCTATGAAGATAATCATATGTTTTTTGTCCTTGGCTCTATTGATATAGTGTATTACATTGATTGATTTGCATACGTTGAACCACCCCTGCATCCCTGGGATGAATCCCACTTGATTAGGGTGAATGATCTCCTTGATGATCTTCTGCTTTCTATTTGCCAGTATCTTATTAAGGATTTTTAAAACTATGTTCATTAGTGAGATTGGCCTATAGTTCTCCTTTTCGGTTGGGTGTTTCTCTGCTTTGGGGATCAAGGTGATGCTTGCTTCCAGGAATGAATTTGGGAGTATTGCTTCCCTTTCAATTGCATTGAAGAGTTTAAACAACAGTGACAGTAGTTCCTCTCAAAATGTCTTGTAGAATTCAGCAGTGAAGCCATCAGGGCCCAGGCTTTTCTTCATTGATAAGTTTTTAATTACGTTTTCAATTTCCTTGGTTGATATTGGGTTGTTTAGAATTTTTACATCTTCTTCATTCTACTTTGGTAATTTATATGTATCTAGGACTCTGTCCATTTCTTCTGTGTTTTCCATCTTATTTGCATATAGGTTCTGGAAGTAGGTATTGATGATTCTCTGGATTTGTGCTGGGTCTGTTGTAATTTTACCGTTTTCATTCCGAATTGCATGGATTTGGGCCTTTTCTTTCCTTTTTCTGATAAGGTTGGCTAAGGGTTTGTCAATTTTGTTGATCCTTTCGAAGAACTAACTCTTGGCTTCATTGATTTTTTTGTATTGTTCTCTTAGTCTCCATTGCATTGATTTCTCCTCTGATCTTTATAATTTCTTCCCTTGTATGAGCTTTGGGTTTGTCCTGCTCTTCTTTGTCTAGATGCTTGAGGTTCAGCATCAGGTTGTTTAATTGGGCTCATTCTGTTTTCCTAATATGCATATTCACTGCTATGAATTTCCCTCTTAAGACTGCTTTCATTGTGTCCCATAGATTCTGATATGTTGTATTGTCATTGTCATTTAATTGAAGGAGCTGTCTGATTTCTTCTTTAATTTCCTCTGTGACCCATTTGTTATTCAGAAGTGTGTTGTTCAATTTCAATGTGTTTATGAAATTTTTTGAATTTCTTTTGCTATGGATCTCCAATTTCATCGCACTATGGTCTGATAATATACAGGGGACAACTTCAATTCCTTTGCACTTACTTAAACATGTTCTATGTGTGAGTATGTGGTCTATTTTGGAGAATGACCCATGTGCAGCTGAGAAGAATATGTATTCTGATTTTGTGGGGAGGAATACTCTGTAAACATCTGTTAAGTTCATTTGTTCAAGAGTTTGAGTTCTAGTATTTCATTACTTATTTTTTGTCTAGTTGATCTATCTATTTGTGACAGTGGGGTGTTGAGGTCCCTCACTACAATTGTATTAGTTCATATGTGACTTTTCGTGTGTTAGTATTTGTTTTATATAGTTGGGCGCACTAGGGTTTGGTGCATAGATATTTATGATTGTCATCTCTTCCTCTTGGATTGTTCCCTTTACAAGGATATAGTGTCCTTCTTCATCTCTCTTCATCAGTGTTGGTGTGAAATTGACTTTATCTGCCAAGAGAATAGCTACTCCTTCTTTTTTTCGGGTTCCTGTTGCATGGAGTATTGTTTTCCACCCTTTAACTTTCAGTCTATGAGTTTCATTTTGAATTAAGTGTGTTTCTTGTATGCAGCATATTGTTGGATTTTGCTTCTTGACTCATTATACCAGTCTATTTCTTTTGATTGGTGAATTGAGACCATTAACATTGATGGTTATAACTGATACATATTGACTTATCATTTTCATGACCTTTTCTGTTTGTTGGATTCTCCCCCTTTACATTTAATTTCTTGTTGTGCCTGATGGATTCATTCTTCTGTGCTTCCTGGGGTTGTGATCCTCATTGTCTGTTCCTAGGATATTATCTAAAATTTTTTGGAGGGATGGTTTGGTATTCACAAAGTTCCTAAGGTGCTCTTTGTCATGAAAGTATCTTATTTCTCCATCAATTTTGAAAGATAGTTTTGCAGGGTACATCAATCTGGGTTGGAGGCTGTTTTCTTTTAGGGCTTGGAATATGTTACTCCAAGCTCTTCTTGCCTTGATGGTTTGTGTTGAGAAGTCTGCTGTGATTCTGATGGGCTTTCCTTTGTATGTGATTTGTTTCTTTTCTCTAACTGCTTGTAGAACTTTGTTCTTCTGTTGAGTTTCTGGAATCTTAACAATTATATGCCTATATGTCGATTTTTATTGAACAAGGCTATTTGGAGTCCTATATGCCTCACTTATCTGTATGTCAAGTTCTCTTCCCCTGCTTGGGCAGTTTTCTGCCATCACTTCTGTGAACAGTTTTTTATATCATCTGCACTCTCTCCTGTTTCTTCATTGACTCCAATCAGTCTTATGTTATTCTTCTTTGCATCGCCTAGCAGCTCCTGGATTGATTTCTCATGTTCCCTTATAATTTTGAAGCAATTTTTCTTTTCCTGGTCATTAATTGCAATCTTACCTTCTATATCTGAAATTCTGTCCTCACATTGGCTCATTCTGCTGTGTAGACTTTCAATGGTGTTGTTCATGTCCTGGAAATCTATTTGCCTGTGTTTTATCGATTCCATTTGTTTCCTATGTTTGCATTCCATCATGTTCCTCAGCTCCTCTCTAGATTTATTAATCATCTCTTGCACTAGGGGCACAATTTCTCCTATTATCTGAGAAATTATTTCTAATTTCATTTTTTCTAGATCCCTTTTGTTGCCAGTTCAGCGCATCCAAGTGGTTGAGTATCAGAGTGTTCCATGTCATTTCCCTTTGGGGTTGCTGTATGTGATCTGGAAGTCTGGTTTTGAGACTTATTTATGTGTTTTCTCATTTCAACTTGGGGTTGGGCAGTGGGGTGTTGTGGGCACCAGTGCAGCTCACCTCCTCTGAGCTGTGAGAGGCAGGACAGGGGCCAGGAGTGGCGGTAGGGATGGTGGCCTGGAAGCCCCTTCCTCTGGGCTGGCAGCAGTGGGATGGACAGCGGCCCAAATGCTCTTTCCTCTGGACCAGGAATGGTGGGACAGACTGCGTTCCAAAAGCCCTTTCCTCTGGGCTGGGAGCAGTGGGATGGATGGTGGCTGGGAAGCCCCTTCCTCTGGACCAGGAGCAGTGGGATAGCAGCTCAGAAGCCCCTACCTCTGGGCTGGGAGCGGCAGGACAGATGGTGGCCCAAAAGCCCATGCCTCTGGGCCAGAAGTCTGTTGTATATTCTTTTAAAAAGATTTTTAATTTTTTTTTTTTTTTTTTTGGTACCAGGGATCAAACTCAGGACCTTGCACTTGCAAGGCAGGTGCTGGAACCACTGAGCTAAATCCCCAGCCCCAAGATTTTTAATTTTATTGGTATAATTTTGATGTAGATAATGATCACATTCATCATAGGGAATTTGTACCTGTATATGATGTGTCTTGATTCCTCTTTTTTTTCCCCATTACCCACCCCTCCCTTCAGTCTCTCTTCCCCTCATTTACAAAAGCTCTATTTTCATATTTTCCTTCTTTTCTCATTTAATCTTCTTCCCCCCCTCCCATTTCCCCATTCCTTTTAAACAATTTTTTCTTATTTCACATTATTTAGTATACATTTTGGTTCCTATTTACACTTTCAGATTCTAACTTAATTTATTGTGTTATCTCATAAGGAATGACATCCTAGAAGTGAAATCTGAGACCTGCACAACATGGGGTGAATCTTCTTTTTTCTGGAGGTCTTAGTGTCCTTATCTATAAAACAAGGGGTTATTATCAGAATATTCTTCCTGTTTTAAAGCACAAAAATCACAGAAGTCTAAAACACTTGCTGGGCAATGCCATACTAGCCAGCATTAGACTAAGCTCTGAGAGGGTTTACTTGAAACAGAACAGAAACCTGCATTTCACCTCTGTGGAAGAGCAGTCAGTCCAGGGAGGTGCAGACTAAGCTCAAGGTGTTCCTGAAGGTACTACAACCTTGAAATGCAAATTAAAGTCTTCAGTTTCAATACTTAGGTGGTGAGAGATCTTGCAAGGCATTCTTATCCCCTGGGAGGAACCCATCAAGGAGAGTTTCTGAGCAGTAATGCTTAGAAGGCACTGGCTGTCCAGCCCTCTGGCAGTGGCAGAATCTTTCATGCCCAAATGGGAGAAATTGTGACCCTCACTGCTTGGAAAATGCTAAATCTGAACACAAGGGCTAATGCACAGGATATTTAGTGTTCATCCAGAGGAGACATGAGCTCAGACTTGAAAAGCTTGTCTAAAATATATGCCAGATTCTGGGTAACAAATTATGAGGAAAATTTTCAGAAATGAAAACCAAAGTTTTGGAATGGTGTGCTGCCTGGTTGGCAATTCCTAGCTCATGCATTCATGTTCTGGGGGTGCTGCACTGGGTGTTTTCCTCCATTCAAAGAGCAGCTGTCAGAGAAGAATGATTAGCACCTCTGCTCGTCCAGTTGTATGCAGCAGCCCTGGACCATGGGTGTCAGGCCCTCAACCCCTCCTAGACTCCTGTTCTGCACCTTTTACTATGGTGAAACCCTGCATGGAGCTGAGGCCACCCACTTCTGCAAGGGTGGAGCAGAGATGTGCAGACCTGTGGGCAGGCTTGTTTTAACATCGATTAAAAAAAGCAATATAACAAATACCTGGGTGCCCCCCCCATGAAACTTGGGTTTCCTTTGGTTCACTCACAGTTTAATTCTGAGTTTGTTTTCTCCCAGAGCTCATTGTCCTCTGGCCAGAGCCAACCATTAGCATGAATTTGGTGTTTATTCTACCAGTTAAGTTTGTTTCTTAAATACAATCTTAGAGTTGGAAGCTAGGTTAGGGTCTAATCTTATTCTTTTTTATTATTTTTAAAAGGATGACATTAAAGCCTAGAGGACTTGGATCCTCCAAAGTTCTCTGTTGTGCTCTGTGCTTTATTAAGTTCAACCTAAAGATGAGTAATAGACCCTAACCCACTGTGAATTTGTTCAGTAGCTACTATTTACTTATTTATAGAGATAAAAAGAAAAAAGAGGAAGAGAAAGTAAGAAAACAAGCAAAAGTGGCATAGTTTAACTTCTCTTATCAGGAATATGATATTTATACATGTGAAATAGAAAACAATACAAGATAGTGAAAGGGAGGACCATTTTTCTTTTTCCTTCACCCTCTTAAGCTCAATGTCTGGAGCTTTTTAAATTTGACAGGCAGATAAACAAGAGGAGCACAAGTAAGCGTATTAACATGTGCAGCACACATACACAAAGGAACACTCCATGAAGAATAATTCAGAGGGGCAGAGAGCCCTGTGAGCTTGTGCAGCATCCTAACAAAAGAATAATACATCTGCAGACAGTGACAAGACAAAGGAAAAGGACTTTGAGTTTCTAGGGTAGCAAATTATGGGAAAGTGAATATATGGAGGAACTAGAGCAAGACAAGGGCCACATAAATCTATCATGTAAAGTCCTCTGGCACTGTCTCTGGGCTAGGACTAGCACTGTCTCCAGTGATTAACTCTATGCTTCCTGGTAGAGAGAGGTGGGGGACAACTTTAAAAATTTATGTTCTACTTTTGGGTAAATAAGGAGAGGGTGGAGAGTTTCTCTTGAATCAGTTTTTCTCATTTGTCAATTGCCCTTAGCTCAAAATAATATACAAAAGTGGCATATGTGATGGTGGTATATTCTCCTACAGTAGAAAAGGGTTGCAGATTAAATTCTATATGATCGGGGCCAAGTGGAGGAGAGTCGGAAGGTACTGTACACCATCTAGAAGGGGAGAATTAGTGCTGACTGGTTATTGGAAATTTTATAGGGAGTGAAAGGGTTGATTTGAGAGCCTGAGGCAGAATGAAGAGGAAGAAGAAATGGAGAGTTAGGACAGGGAGTAGTAGGAGGCCAGAGTATAACTGGAGGAGACAGCTTGTGGCAGGGCTCTAGATCAGCTAGAGAAGTTTACACCCATCAAACTGGCAATTATCTAATTTTTCAATCAGAACAGCTAATAAATGGTGACTGTTTAGGAAAGGTAGTGAGTGTGCAAATTTGTAAAAAAAAATTTGGAGAGAACTTTTTCTCAAAAGACTTAAATATATATGTTCATTAACCTAGTAGATAGCCTTGAGGTTTATAACAGAAAAAAAGGAAATACATTTCCTTAAAGACCATTAGATTATGTTCCATATTTAAAATAGTGTTATAGTCACAGCTAAATATATGCTATGATCATAATATATTAAATGAAAAAATAAACAGCATCTCACATGGTAAACCAAACATATAGCATTTTCTTGTTTAAAAATCTATGCACATAGAAAAAAGGATTGAGAAAAATGTAAAAATAACTAGTATGATATCTCTCAGAGGTAGAACTACATCTTATATTTATTTTCTTCTATTTAGTTGTTCATATTTTCTAAAGTTCCTTTCCATGAACATGTTTGCTTTTGTAATAGGAAAGAAAGTTATAAAAATTGCACGCCATAAAAATTATGCATTTGTTTAAATAATCTAAATTATGTTGATCCAGAAGACTGATGACATTTTCATATATAAACAAGGTTAATTGTGCTTATTCTAAAGTGAGGTGTAATGTTACAGTGATCAAAATTCCTAAATGGTTATATGACTGACAAAAAAACCCCAAATAGTCCTATACTTGCAAATGGTAGAGAATAACTTATGAGGCTGCAGGACTCAAGATTCAAAGGCTGAGTGAATTCCTTTAAGAAAACTATGCTGCCCAGAGCACTTCTGCAAAGAAACATTCTCATTCTTCAGATGATATATCTGAAGTGTAGACTAACTAATATCAGCTGGCTTCTACCTTTGATAAACTGCTTCTCAAATTTTTATTTCTTGCTCAAAATGACATATGTGCAAGCAAAAAATAACAATAGCATTCCTTTCCTGAGACCAGGCCTTTCTCAGTTCTCCGCAGTGGGGAATGAGGGGCTGAGAGTTTTTCTCTAGATTTAAAATTCTCTAGTTTTGTTGCTATAACTAAAGTTGATATTCAAGTTGCCATGTTCCACAGAGGATAAGACTAAGGTAATGTACAGCTGTACCTTCATTTGCACCAAAGGTTGTGTTTTGGAACCACTGAAAAACTACTGTAGGGGAGCTGGGGATTTAGCTCAGTGGTTCTGCTGCCTGCCCTGAAAAGCACAAGGTCCTGAGTTTGATCCCTGATACCAAAAAAAAAAAAAAAAAAAAAAATTACTATAGGGCTGACAATTAATCCTAATAGAAATAAGTGTTCTGACTTGCCTGGTAGTACTCAATAACTGTAAAAGTATACGTACACAAAAAATAGAATTAGCCCTTCCCTAATTGTGTGTGTGTGTGTGTGTGTGTGTGTGTGTGTGTGTGAATGCGTGCAGAATCAAATACAATAGAACAGATTAAATGGCAGAGGACAGTGAATGGCGGTGCGTGGCTGTGGTCATAGTTTGTAAGGAACTCTGGGTAGAAAA